>NW_013671971.1:27112-28828 GCF_000517525.1 Limulus polyphemus | reverse complement strand
CGACTATATATATATATATATATATAGGCTATTTGATACAACAGTAATTGTTATGGTTGAATGCTTTTAGAAGCTGGCAAAGTACAATATAATTAAACATATTTGTCATATGACGTTATGTTAAGCCTATTAGGAACCAGATCTATATAGATAAATGTTCATTGTACATTTCCACATTTCTAGATCAATCAGCACCAAACTTGACACACTGATACAGGATGACATGAGGAAAGTTATGGGGGAAGGGGTTGGACATCCTCACCAACTAATTTCACATCTGACAGCTGCAGAATAAAACTATGTTATTGCTAAATACTTTTCCTCATTTCTTGACCAATCTGCACCAAACTTGACACACTGATACAGGATGACATGAGGAAAGTTATGGGGGAAGGGGTTGGACCTCCTCACCATCTAATTTCACATCTGACAGCTGCAGAATAAAACTATGTTATTGCTAAATACTTTTCCTCATTTCTTGACCAATCTGCACCAAACTTGACACAATCATACAGAATGAGTAGGATCTGCCAAATCATTGTTATTTTTCCATTTGGTGGAAATAATGTTGTATATCCCATAGCATTAGAATGAATTATGTAACCACTATTGTTAGAATTCTTTCTTTTCAGTACTGGTACCTTTATGTATTTTTATAATGTTTATCATGTTAAAAAAAAAACAGAAGCACAATTTCCTATACTTTTTTTACAAATGTGTTTTTATTTCACCTGTCTAACAGACAGATACTCCAGCTAGTTAAGGAATAATAAACAAACATACTTACAGAGAACACATACAATGTGTGTACAGAGAAACATAAAACAAACACACTGACAGAGAACACTTACAATGTGTGCAGAGAAACAATAAACAAACGTACTAACAGAGTATATTCAAAATGTATGTACACAAAAAAAAATATAGAGGAACAAAGTGAAACAGCAAAATATACTAACCTTCTTTAATAAGTGGTTCAATTTCTTCCAATTCTTTATCGATGTCAATTTTACGTCTTGCAATTTTTTTATTTTCTTCTTCCATTCGAGCTTTTAAGCCTTCCATTTCAGTTTTTTGGTCAGTGGTATTCTTAAATTAGATTAAAATGTGCTTTCAAAACTACTATAATAATAATAACTTTTATGGTTTATTTTTTGAAAGCACAACTGTTATCATAAACCCAAAAGCCATAAAACTAATAAAACACAAATAACATACAAAACTTGTAACTAATTACTGCTGAGAAGAGCAAATTAGGATGTATTTGGTATGACAGGTAGGCTAAGATATATTTGGTAAGACAATCACACTAAAATGTATTTGGTATGACAGGTAGGCTAAGATGTATTTGGTAAGACAATCACACTAAAATGTATTTGGTAAGACAGGTAGGCTAAGATGTATTTGGTATGACAGGTAGGCTAAGATGTATTTGGTAAGACAGGTATGCTAAGATGTACTTGGTAAGACAATCACGCTAAGATGTATTTGGTAAGACAGGTAGGCTAAGATGTATTTGGTAAGACAATCACTCTAAGATGTATTTGGTAAGACAATCACGCTAAGATGTATTTGGTAAGACAATCATGCTAAGATGTATTTGGTAAGACAGGTATGCTAAGATGTACTTGGTAAGACAATCAAGCTAAGATGTATTTGGTAAGACAGGTACGCTAAGATGTATTTGGTAAGACAATCACGCTAAGATGTATTTGG
>NW_013671971.1:24582-26128 GCF_000517525.1 Limulus polyphemus | reverse complement strand
GCTAAGATGTATTTGGTAAGACAGGTACGCTAAGATGTATTTGGTAAGACAATCACGCTAAAATGTATTTGGTATGACAGGTAGGCTAAGATGTATTTGGTAAGACAATCACGCTAATATGTATTTGGTAAGACAATCACGCTAATATGTATTTGGTAAGACAGGTACGCTAAGATGTACTTGGTAAGACAATCACGCTAAGATGTATAAGATCGTCAAGAAATTAGTGTCATGTTTTGGAACACTTTCATCAACCACCCCCCAAAAAACATACGTCACGTATAATAGTTAAATGAACTGCCTAAATGTCATGTTAGTGTAGCCTATATAATGTGTAAAGTTTAGTATATTCTAATCCCTTATAGTGATGGCACACAACGAAATACACATTCGGCAAGTAATGTTAAAATTAACAATACTCATCTCAAAAAGCTCAAATTTCCTTTTTGTAATCCCTAAAACCTCTTAAATGCATTTCAAACATGTTTTTTTTTAAGTAAAACTTTATAGTTTATCTGTTATTTTCTCTACCCTATCTCAAAACAGAATTGGTCAATTCGACCGACTTCATAACCACCGATAAAAAAAAAATTTAAATAAACCTAAATTAACTTTTTTTTTCTTTCTAGAATAACTTCAAATTGTAACATGAAACTACATTCGTCTATCCTAAGTAGCTCTAAGCTTGTAACAGTATACATCTATTTATACTTAAATTTTAATGTTTTATTGCCCTTTAAACCTTGTCTAGCTACTATCCATGCCATTATAAGTTGTAAATCACTCGGAGAAAGTGAAGCTCACGTTACACTAACAAATTACATTACTACACAAGCTACCATGAGCTGCTCACGTGTGTACCTCGTGAAACATTTTTATTATAATATCATAATTATTTATTTTACCTAATCTAATCTTTGTAAACCTTAAAGGATCCTTGTGCCATGTGCAGTAAAGAATACCCGTGGCAATACAGTTAACAGAGATAAGGAGAATAAGTTGTCCTTGGGTGTCCTAAAGTAAATGAACTCAACTGTGTGGACTTTGATGAAAAGGAGACAATTATTTAAAGTTCTGGATACGACTGTGGTAACCCACAGGGTAATGTAAATAAATCTATTAAAACAGAATAGTTGTTATCCAACAAGTCCGAATCCACTTAGTTAATGACATCTATAAGTATGTTTTTCATAATCAAAGATTTGACATTATCATTTCAAAGATATTTGGTATCTATTGGTAAGACAATTAATTTCTTATTAAAGAATTAGAAAAATTTGTTGCAAACAGTATTCACTGTTGTGACTTGAAAATAATGAGATAAAAATATATTTGACAAAATAGTTGTTGTACGTTTAAACTATCAACTACTTTATTCAATAAAGTTGTTGTAGCAGATACTTTTAAACTATCAACTACTTCATTGAATAAAGTTGTTGTAGCAGATGCTTTTAAACTATCAACTACTTTATTCAATAAAGTTGTTGTAACAGATACTTTTAAACTATCAACTACTTTATTCAATAAAGTTGTTGTAACAGATACT
>NW_013671971.1:12416-23582 GCF_000517525.1 Limulus polyphemus | reverse complement strand
GACCGTTAAATTATAATGCCCCCACGGCTGAAAGGGCGAGCATGTTTTGGTGTGACAGGGATTCGAACCCGCGACCCTCAGATTGCGAGTCGAGCGCCCTAACCACCTAGTCATGGCTTATGTAGTATAATTATTTCCATGAAACACTAGTTTCAAATATTTTTTCACTATAGATAGATAGTAATATGATTAAACTTGTTTATATAAGAAACAAGCAGGATTTGTCACTTACAGTCATGCTGGTTGTGATCTGTTGCAGAGCTTTGTCAGCTTCAGCCTGTTTCTCAGCAAGTAGCTGACTTTGTTCTCCAGCTTCTGATTTCAACTTATCCACTAAAGCTTTAGCTTCATTCAACTTGGATACACCAGCCTGAGAGACAGCATATTTATATGTAGGTACTAAATAATATTTCACACCTTACAAAATCACACAACAGCATTAGCAAAATAATAATTTAATAATCAAATTAGTTAGGGCATTACAGTAAATAGAATGTATTCTCCTCCATCACCAGCGATAGAACTTTTACAATAAAGCATTAAAAGAATAGAAATTACACTTACTGGTTTTGTTTACATATGAAGCACAATCTCAAGTTCCAATCTTTGAAAATAAATTATGTGGGTGCATGTTTAGGAAAAGTACTACACAACCAACACCTACAATATATCATTGTCTAAAACTGTCTTTAACTTTTAGTTTCTGCTACATGTGTAGGAAACATACTCTCACAGAACCATGCAACATGATTAAAGATACAACCAATACCTACAATACATCATTGTCTAAAACTGTCTTTAACTTTTAGTTTCTGCTACATGTGTAGGAAACATACTCTCACAGAACCATGCAACATGATTAATGGTACAACCAACACCTACAATACATCATTGTCTAAAACTGTCTTTAAACCTACACATGTAGCAGAAACTAAAAAAACATACTCTCACAGAACCATGCAACATGATTAATGGTACAACCAACACCTATAATATATCATTGTCTAAAACTGTCTTTAACTTTTAGTTTCTGCTACATGTGTAGGAAACGTACTCTCACAGAACCATGCAACATGATTAATGATACAACCAACACCTACAATATATCATTGTCTAAAACTGTCTTTAACTTTTAGTTTCTGCTACATGTGTAGGAAACGTACTCTCACAGAACCGTGCAATATGATTAATCATACATATACAGCATACTACTCTCTAAAACAGACAAAATTTGATAACTTTGTTCATTATCTGTTAATCTATGACACTATAAAGAACAGTTTTTGCAACTGAACATGTTGTAAGTAATAACAGATAATTTTTTTACCTGCAAATGATGCTTTCTTTTTTCAATTCCAGTTTTCTTCCTAGAATAGACGGCTTGGTAATTGTGAATAAAAGAAACATAGCGACGTGGAACGGAAAGGTTACTCTTACAGTTCTCATGGATTCGAAGAAATCCATTTAACAAAGCATCTCCTCCTGCTATTGGCTGATCAGCACTTTTATTTCGACCAATAGAACTTCCTTCATCTTGAACAACTTTCTTCAAGAACATTGATGGTATCTAGAAAGTTTATATTAAAATATATCTATAGCTGTCCTGCTGCATATTATAAACCAAGATAGAAAATGCAGAAATTAATTTAATAAAATATATATATATCAGATTTTTGCACATTTTGAAGGTTAGGTGTCTAAGTAAAGGATTATGTTTATTGTAGTATATTTCTCTAGATAAATAACAAAAACAAGTTTTGAATGAAATGTATTTATTGCAAAGATATAAATAATACATACTTGTTTAATTAAATTATGTGTTTCTTATACAGATAGCTTCAATAGCATTTTCAACCTGAAACATTTTGAAACAGCTTCAATTGCAAGGCCAGAGATCCAGGTATAGCCATCAATAATTTAGACTATCTAAGAAGAGAGAGCCAGCAACAATTCACACCTACATGACTACTGTTAAGACCAAGTTAGAGATCCAGGTATAACCATCAATAATTTAGATTACCAAATAAGAGAGTCAGCAACAATTCATACCTACATGACTACTGTTAAGACCAAGTTAAAGATCCAGGTATAACCATCAATAATTTAGATTACCAAATAAGAGAGTCAGCAACAATTCATACCTACATGACTACTGTTAATGCCAGGCCAGAGTTCCATGTATAGCCATCAATAATTTAGATTACTAAACAAGAGAGAGAGTCAGCAACAATTCACACCTACATGACTACTGTTAAGACCAAGTTAAAGATCCAGGTATAACCATCAATAATTTAGATTACCAAATAAGAGAGTCAGCAACAATTCATACCTACATGACTACTGTTAAGACCAAGTTAGAGATCCAGGTATAACCATCAATAATTTAGATTACCAAATAAGAGAGTCAGCAACAATTCACACCTACATGACTACTGTTAAGGCCAAGTCAGAGATCCAGGTATAGCCATCAATAATTTAGATTACCTAAGAAGAGAGATTCAGCAAAAAATCACAACTACATGACCAGTGTTAAGGTCAGGTCAGAGTTCAAGGTGTAACCATCAATAATGTCAATTACCAAATAAGAGAGAGTCAGCAACAATTCACACCTACATGACTACTGTTAAAGCTAAGTCAGAGTTCCAGGTATAGCCATCAATAATTTAAACCAGCTAATGAAAAATTCAGCATGCTGACATGGCTAATGTTAACCAAACAGTGGGATTATCTTCACTATCAGTTAAAAGTGCCTCAATACCATCTACATATATTGGTAACAACTACTTATATTTCTTTAATTAAGCAGAGAAGCATTTGTGGCTCACACACCTACATATACATATATTGATATCATTGTAAGAGTTACTTTTATCTTATTAAGTAAAGTGTTTAGCTCTTTGAACACCAACCTACCTAGCTTCTTTTATCTAATGAAATAGAGAAGTTTATGGGCTACAGCATATTTCTTTGAGAGGAACGTAAAAAGTATTTTTTTTATTATAAAGTTGATATAAAGTCTACACATAACATCATTACAGAAATGGAATGTAAGAACTATTCTATTTCTGTAATGATGTTATGTGTAGACTTTATATCAATTTCATAATAAAACGAATGTAAGAACTATTTTATTTCTGTAATGATGTTATGTGTATACTTTATATCAACTTCATAATAAAAGGAATGTAAGAACTATTTTATTTCTGTAATGATGTTATGTGTAGACTTTATATCAACTTCATCATAAAAGGAATGTAAGAACTATTTTATTTCTGTAATGATGTTATGTGTAGACTTTATATTGTATTGAACTTTACAATAAAAGGAATGTAATAACTATTTTATTTCTATAATGATGTTATGTGTAGACTTTATATCAACTTTATAATAAAACGAATGTAAGAACTATTTTATTTCTGTAATGATGTTATGTGTAGACTTTATATCAACTTCATAATAAAAGGAATGTAAGAACTATTTTATTTCTGTAATGATGTTATGTGTAGACTTTATATCAACTTTATAATAAAAGGAATGTAAGAACTATTTTATTTCTGTAATGATGTTATGTGTAGACTTTATATCAACTTTATAATAAAAGGAATGTAATGACTATTTTATTTCTGTAATGATGTTATGTGTATACTTTATATCAATTTCATAATAAAAGGAATGTAATAACTAATTTACTTCTGTAATGATGTTATGTGTAGACTTTATATCAACTTCATAATAAAAGGAATGTAGAACTATTTTATTTCTGTAATGATGTTATGTGTAGACTTTATATCAATTTCATAATAAAAGGAATGTAAGAACTATTTTATTTCTGTAATGATGTTATGTGTAGACTTTATATCAACTTTATAATAAAAGGAATGTAAGAACTATTTTATTTCTGTAATGATGTTATGTGTAGACTTTATATCAACTTCATGATAAAAGGAATGTAAGAACTATCCTAGTTTGATTAAAAGCTTCAACTCCAAAAATCATTTGTACCATCTGTAAAAGAATCGCCAAAAAAATTCATAACATTTCGAGTCTTTGATGTTTAAAAGAAATCTGCACACACACTTTTTTATAATACCTGTCTCATACTGTCTCTACTCCACCCTCTCCACCACTGAACACTGCAACACTTGTAGAATGATGGATTACTTTCACAGTTAACAGTAAAAGTTGGATCGGAAAAGTTCATCACAAGGACAATATGAATGTTTTGCTGTACCCCTGAAAGAAATAAAAATAATGTGTCTGTTCCTCTAAATATTCATCATTAATTTGTGCAACTTACAAAATGTTCAAATTTCTTTAACCGCCTAATGAATGAAGAAAAGAATATCAAATATTTTATGACATGTTATATTTTTAAAACTTATAAGATGATAATAAAATTACAAAAACAGCCATACACTAATTCAAACAGTTTTTCCTGCCGAAAGATACAAGACAGTTGAATAATGTGCCAACATTTATTATTTTCTCCATTATACTTGAATACCGTTACCTATGTTAAAATGTTCAAGTCAAGTATTGCTAAAATAAGTATGTAATTCCCCATTTTCAAAGTCCCCAATCCACGACATACAAAGTTTGTTTGGCCAATAGTGAGTGAGAAAGATCATAATGGGACATGAAAAGAATTTCTATGATGTACATGATAAACCAAAGTAATACACAGAAGCAGGACAGATAATAATGATAAACCAAAGTATTACACAAAAGCGGGACATACAGTGATGATAAACCAAAGTATTACACAAAAGCAGGACATACAGTAATGATAAACCAAAGTATTACACAAAAGCAGGACATACAGTAATGATAAACCAAAGTATTACACAAAAGAGGGACATACAGTGATGATAAACCAAAGTATTACATAGAAGTAGGACATACAGTAATGATAAACCAAAGTATTACAAAGAAGTAGTACGGATAATAATGATAAACCAAAGTATTACACAGAAGCAGGACAGATAATAATGATAAACCAAAGTATTACACAGAAGCAGGACAGAGAGTAATGATAAACCAAAGTATTACACAGAAGCAGGACAGATAATAACAATAATTAATGGCAGTATTAGAGAGAAGCAGAATAGATGATAATGATTACTTGCAGTATTAGACAGATGGAGCATAGATAATAATGATTACTTGCAGTATTAGACAGATGCAGGACAGATGATAATGATTACTTGCAGTATTAGACAGATGTAGGACAGATAATAATGATTACTTGCAGTATTAGACAGATGCAGGACAGATAATAATGATTACTTGCAGTATTAGACAGATGCAGGACAGATGATAATGATTACTTGCAGTATTAGACAGATGCAGGACAGATAATAATGATTACTTGCAGTATTAGACAGATGCAGGACAGATAATAATGATTAATTGCAGTATTAGACAGATGTAGGACAGATAATAATGATTACTTGCAGTATTAGACAGATGCGGGACAGATAATAATGATTAATTGCAGTATTAGACAGATGCAGGACAGATGATAATGATTAATTGCAGTATTAGACAGATGCAGGACAGATGATAATGATTAATTGCAGTATTAGACAGATGCAGGACAGATGATAATGATTAATTGCAGTATTAGACAGATGCAGGACAGATAATAATGATTACTTGCAGTATTAGACAGATGCAGGACAGATAATAATGATTACTTGCAGTATTAGACAGATGCAGGACAGATATAATGATTACTTGCAGTATTAGACAGATAATCATGATTAATTTAATTATTATATAGAAACAGAATGTGAAATTCTCATCAGCAGGGATTCTACTGTCAGTGGCATCATATAAAATAAAGGATGTTTAGTAACCAAACAATGACCAGTCTACAAACAAGTCAGTAATTTGAGGTTTAAGATGCAGCTTTATTTAAGATATAAGAACTTCCTAATGTTACAAACAATTATTATGTACTTGTTATTGAAAATTGTGCAATGCCTTTATAGATTGTTTTTAAAACTTACGCTTTGCGAAATAACTGTATATGGATCCACGGAATCCTTCTTGTGAAGATTTGTCTCTCAGAGGACCCAGGAGAGGTTCCATTTCTTCAGGAGCATAGAGTCCAGGGATTTCTCCAGCAGCTAATATACTATTCACCAGCTCTAGAAACTGGGAGTCTATCAAATGGTGATCTTCCAAAATCATCACGACTTGGTGACCATCAATACCAGCCACCTGAAACAGCTGTTCATAGAAGATCGGTACTGTAAGTACACCATTCCATAAATATTGGAAATCATTTTGTTAATAGGAAAGCTGAACTAAGCAAACGTTTAAATTTCTTATCTGTTTTTGTTTTATATCTGTTCTATAATTAGATGTTAACAGGACAGATGAGTTAAACAAAGTTTTTGTTTTATATCTGTTCTATAATTAGATGATAACAGGACAGATGAGTTAAACAAAGTTTTTGTTTTATATCTGTTCTATAAATAGATGATAACAGGACAGATGAGTTAAGCACAAGTTTTTATATTTGTTCTCTAAGTAAATTAGTATTACTTGATAAACTTGAGTAAAACAAAAAAACAAATGTCAAGAACACTGGATTTTATATTTATTCTCTAAGTAAATTAGTATTACTTGATAAATCTCAGTAAAACAAAGAAACAAATGTCAATATCATGAACTGGATGCATTAAAATTCTTCAACACTGGTTTTGTTGCTATTAACAGTAATTTGGTCAATGTTGTCACTTTTAATTAGAATACTTGCTCTTTTTAAAAGAAATCTCCTAGCAAGATATAATTAAAAATGGGATATTTAATGCAAACATCATCTCTGGCTTTAAAGAAACTTTACATAAACATAAATCATATAATAAATACATAAGATTCATTTACATGCCTATCAGTTTTATACTAATCTGTAAAAATATGTTATGTAACTAACTTTTTGTAAATAATTTGTTGCTTTCACAACTTTACCCTAAAATTATAAAAAATGTTATGACGTCAGAAACACTGAATGAAAACCACTGAACATATAAGAAACCCAAACTGCAGTTTCTAAGTTCCTTTGTTCTTATTTAGTAGCAACTCTGAACATATAGACAATTATTACAAAAGGCACAGAAAAAATGGAATCTCAACTGGTCAAAATTAATTTTATTGTCTGAGTTTCATATTAAATTGTGCTCTATGTTAAAGACATTATCTACCTGTTCCTTATAACATATTCTAATTTCTTTGTTCCAACATATAGATGAACTACCTTAAATTGTGCTCTGTGTTTTTAAACATTATCTACCTGTTCCTGATAACATATTCTAATTTCTTTGCTCCAACATATAGACGAACTACCTTAAATTGTGCTCTGTGTTTAAGACATTATCTACCTGTTCCTTATAATATATTCTAATTTCTTTGCTCCAACATATAGATGAACTACCTTAAATTGTGCTCTGTGTTTAAGACATTATCTACCTGTTCCTTATAACATATTCCTATAGATGAACCACCTAAACTATGATGGTCATAATTAAAAAGATTATGTTTTCAAAATAAAATTAAATCATGAATTTTTAAAGTTTTTTTCAAAAATAAATCACTAGGAAACTGAGTGATTACTTTATCATGTGAAATCTTGATGCAGTTTTTAAAACCATTAGTACGAAACCAACATCATGCTATATTTCCTATCAAGCACTTACTGACTTTAAGTCATTCTTGAACTGTTTAACACCATAATTACGACTAATTTTGGGAGAAAACAAAGTTGCTTGATGCATGTGGGCAACAACTGAAGCGGCAAGTCTTCGGCCCACACCACTGACACCTGCCAATAGAAGTGACCCTCCAGGAGATGTAAGTACTCGGTCAACCTTGGCAATTTGGTCAAGCACTTCTCGAAACACTACGACATTTACGTCCTGAACTTCATGACCTAAAAGATAAAATAATCTAGAAAGTATTTTCAAATAAACCACCACAAAAAGACCTTAAGCCACTTGTGATTAATGATTAACACTCCACCTCATATATATTTTCACAGAAACAAGATCATCATATTTAAATTTATATTTTTAGATTTCAAACCACTTTTCAATAATTCTGTGTGTATATTCACTTCATGGTTAGAGATTAAAAGAAAGAATAAGTATCAATTTACGAGACAAAAATTAAACTTTAATTTCTAAATTTTCTGTATACAAATATTCTACTAAAAGCATATTACTTCAATTAATATTTTATAATCATTTCAGACTTCTTCACTTACTAGTATAAAAACAATAGAGAAAAACTAGAAATCTGGCTCTAACTCAGCTTTACATCACACTCTTTTCAATTCAGTTGTACATAAACAATAACATTACACTATAACTCATATTTAAATACCTACGTTAAAAGAGTGTTCTTAGTAAAAAACTTTTTATCTTGTACAAGTTATGATAAATCAGGCTATGTTTCTCTCCATATTTTTTCCACTAAGTTAATCTAAAGAACCTTTTATGGTTTCTTTTTGAATTTCCAGCTGATACTGACCCTATAACATGAGTCAACTCTTTAAAAAACATGTTTTTAGTCAGCTACTTTTGCTAACCGGTCAGTAACTAACTGAATGTTTCCTGTCCAAAACAACAACGTGAGGCTAACAGTTCTTTCACTGGGATATACAGGTATAGAAAAGAAAAAAGACACAATGTCAAATAGACATATAATTTACAAGCACAAGAATGGAACAGTAGACAGACTCAGTCACACACACAAGAACACAATATAACTGTCCCATGGAACAGTAGACAGACTCAGTCACACACACAAGAACACAATATAACTGTCCCATGGAACAGTGGAAAGACTCAGTCACACACACAAGAACACAATATAACTGTCCCATGGAACAGTGGAAAGACTCAGTCACACACAAGAACACAATATAACTGTCCCATGGAACAGTGGAAAGACTCAGTCACACACAAGAACACAATATAACTGTCCCATGGAACAGTGGAAAGACTCAGTCACACACAAGAACACAATATAACTGTCCCATGGAACAGTAGACAGACTCAGTAACACACACAAGAACACAATATAACTGTCCCATGGAACAGTAGACAGACTCAGTCACATACACAAGAACAAAATATAACTGTCCCATGGAACAGTAGACAGACTCAGTCACACACACAAGAACAAAATATAACTGTCCCATGGAACAGTAGACAGACTCAGTCACACACACACAAGAACACAATATAACTGTCCCATGGAACAGTAGACAGACTCAGTCACACACACACACGCACACACAAGAACACAATATAACTGTCCCACGGAACAGTAGACAGACTCAGTCACACACACACACAAGAACACAATATAACTGTCCCATGGAACAGTAGACAGACTCATTCACACATACACACAAGAACACAATATAACTGTCCCATGGAACAGTGGACAGACTCAGTCACACACCACACACACAAGGTCACAATACAATGTTCCCATGGAACAGTGGACAGACTCAGTCACACACCACACACACAAGAACACAATATAACTGTCCCATGAAAGAGTGGACAGATTCAGAACTTGTTAATCTGACTTGACACCACAGAGTACTAGATTCAGGACTTGTTAATCTGACTTGACACCACAGAGTACTAGATTCAGGACTTGTTAATCTGACTTGACACTACAGAGTACTAGATTCAGGACTTGTTAATCTGACTTGACACCACAGAGTACTAAAGTCAGGACTTGTTAATCTGACTTGACACCACAGGTTACTAGATTCAGGACTTATTAATCTGACTTGACACCACAGGTTACTAGATTCAGGACTTATTAATCTGACTTGACACCACAGAGTACTAGATTCAGGACTTGTTAATCTGACTTAACATCTTTTTTATTTCATGAGTTTCCAACAAGCAACAGGACCCCATAGGTGACAGAGTAATAAAGTATTATTTTTCTTATATAATATTTTGTTTGTCATAAAATCTTCCATTCTCAAAGTAAACAACTTAGAGAAACATAAATATAAGGTCATACTCAGATTAACAATATTAATTTCAAAAAATTCTTTGGATACGAACTAGCATTCTTATTGCAAACAACATTAAATATTCAAATAGTTTCTTACTGAAAGTCCTTATGGCTTTCTCTACAGAGGTTTCCCAGTCTGAGTAATTAAGTTTTCCAAGAGGTTTTCCAAATGCTGGGAGAGGTCCTTGTTGACTAGAAAATCCTGAACAACCCACTGTTACGTAGTAAATTCCTAGTTGTACAAAATTAGACCTGTTACATACTAAAAATACATCTCAAAGCATTTTGCAACAAAATTTTAAGTATTAAAACTAATTCAAACTTTAAACTTAAATATTTATTTAACCTTCTTTAAACTTAAATATTACACTTAACATTGTTAGCAACAAAACAAAATGTTATTTTATGCATTTAACTTAACATTGCTAGCAGCAACAACAAAATGTTATTTTAAATGTTACAATTAATGTTACTAGTAACAACAAAACATACAACATTTCAACATCAGCACATGATGATGAAAGGCTGTACACTTGTAGTAAGGTTTCTTTCACAACCCATTCGAGCCATCTACAAACTTTAAAATGTTATTTTACATGTTACACTTAACTCTGGTTTAAACTAATCTACTGTAATTAGATAACGTTTTGTTTTAAGAAGACATCTGACAATCAAAGAATTCAATTACCAAAATATACCAGTTTAAGAAAAGGAATCAGTCAGAAAAGGTTAAAGATTTGTTAAAAAGTTTATACAGCTGTATTGCTGTCTTTGTTATTATACATCAAAACCATGAGGGGTACAAACTGGCTTAAATAATATATATATATATGTAGACAGTAATGGTGTAAGTATTCAGTAAATACCTTCTTGCATGTGTATTTGAAACTAAATGTTAATAAGAATTCAGTAAATACCTTCTAGCATGTGTACTTGAAACTAAATGTTAGTAGAAATCCAGTAAATAACTTCTAGCATGTGTATTTGAAACTAAATGTTAGTAAGAATTCAGTAAATACCTTCTAGCATGTGTACTTGAAACTAAAAGTTAGTATGTATTCAGTAAATACCTTCTAGCATGTGTACTTGAAACTAAATGTTAATAAGAATTCAGTA
>NW_013671971.1:8014-11416 GCF_000517525.1 Limulus polyphemus | reverse complement strand
GTAAATACCTTCTAGCTTGTACCTTGAAACTAAACGTTAGCATGAATTCAGTAAATACCTTCTAGCATGTGTACTTGAAACTAAATGTTAGCATGAATTCAGTAAATACCTTCTAGCATGTGTACTTGAAACTAAATGTTAGTAAGTATTCAGTAAATAACTTCTAGCATGTGTACTTGAAACTAAACGTTAATAAGAATTCAGTAAATACCTTCTAGCATGTGTACTTGAAACTAAACGTTAATAAGAATTTAGTAAATACCTTCTAGCTTATCAAGAGCTTGCAAACCCCAATCTCCTCGAACAATGTTGTTTAGAATATCATCAAACCGGCAGCAAGCATCTTCATCTGCTAGACGATCCCTGAATAGCCGACAAGCTTCATAAGCCCATATTTCAAGAAGGCCATCGGGAGTTGAATTGGAAGAATCTCCTCCTTCAGCCATGTCATATCTCAAAAGACTGAGCACCCATTGTGTCAAGTTTTGTGGGGTGAACTGGTAGTGACCATGATCATCGGCACTAAACTTTGACCTCATCTATTGAAAAATTGTTAGATTGAAGTGAAAACTAAGTTCATATTTCATTAATCATCATGCTACAATTCAATTTTTAATGTCAGGAAAAAAAGTTCTTATAAAATATATATATATTTAAGATTTATGTTAATGAACAGCTAAAAACATTATTTATATTTTCAATTTTAATCAACTTCTATTAACTAACAAAAACTACACAGCTGAAAGTGGACCAAATAATGATTTCTGGTGAACTGCACATTCAAAGATCTATACAGTGGATCTGAAATATTAATTAAATAAATATAATTCTACCAAACAAACTTTCACCAGATCAGCTTCTATGTCAATCCTGAACAAGATTAAGAAATAAGCCATTTTTCTCTAGATAGCCAATCCTGAACAAGATTAAGAAATAAGCCATTGTTCTCTAGAGAGCCAATCCTGAACAAGATTAAGAAATAAGCCATTGTTCTCTAGAGAGCCAATCCTGAACAAGATTAAGAAATAAGCCATTGTTCTCTAGAGAGCCAATCCTGAACAAGATTAAGAAATAAGCCATTTTTCTCTAGAGAACCAAGAAGAATATTATGAAAATATGCACTAAACAACCTACATAATTTCAAACAACTAGTTTATAACTCAATGGTGTCATTGAACTGATCAACAAATTATTAAACCTTTCCCACCAATACCTCTGAGAGTTGAAAGTACCAAGTACACACAGATGAACAAAAAACAGTTTAGCTGCAAAAATACCAAAATTGATAAAACTACATGTCATCTACAAACACATGAACATATGTGCAGATATAAACACATATATCAGTAGATATAAGCTATCTACTCCATCTGAGTCTTGTATCCAATTATAGCTAGAAGCAGATATAAGCTATTTACTCCACCTGAGTCTTGACTCCAGTTACACAGTGAGAATAACATAATTATTGAAAACTTTCAAAGTCTTGACTCCAGTTACACAGTGAGAATAACATAATTATTGAAAAATTTCAAAGTCTTGACTCTAGTTACACAGTGAGAATAACATAATTATTGAAAACTTTCAAAGTCTTGACTCCAGTTACACAGTGAGAATAACATAATTATTGAAATATTTCAAAGTCTTGACTCCAGTTACACAGTGAGAATAACATAATTATTGAAAACTTTCAAAGTCTTGACTCCAGTTACACAGTGAGAATAACATAATTATTGAAAACTTTCAGTCTTGACTCCAGTTACACAGTGAGAATAACATAATTATTGAAAACTTTCAAAGTCTTGACTCCAGTTACACACTCTTTATTAAAGAAAACCTTTCCATTTTCAACAATTACCCAACATTAAATAACAACATTAACTCATCCATGTTGTCATTAATCTAACAACTTCCAGATTTCCAATGTTTGTGTTGTTGTTTTTTAATATATTTTAATCTTTCTTTAAGTTTTTTTTAACACCATTACTAAACTATATATCTGCTGAATATTTTATGCCACATCCCACTATATCTTTGGTTATATCAAAAACACATTGTCTAATAGCTGATGCTGTTTTGTTTTGCAGTTAAATCGTTGTGAATAAATTTTTTGAGGTTTTAATGCCAATGATAGAATTTGAAACAACTACAGATTTTTGCTGTTATTACCATGTTGATACTATTAACTAGGAAAATGATTGCACAAGAAAGTATAAGGACACCAGAGAAATACCTAGGTAGAGTATTAGACAAGTAAATGTGAAACATCAACTGTTAATCAGCTCAAAGTTAAAGTGGAAGCTGTGTTGGTACTTATTGATTTAGAACATATTAAATAACTAAGCAATGTTTTATTTATTAAAGATTTTGTTCTACGAAGTTAAAACAAGTTTCCGTGTGATCTCACACACCATTAATAGTTAACAATGATGCTTTTTTTAGGGAAAAATTATAGTAACTTTTCCTATTTTCATTTTATCATAACTTTTCGTTCAAAAGATTATTCTTTAACAATCTGTTGAAATGAAAACACTGTATTGATAAAAACATGTTATGCGATTTTCTGTTTTATTTGATAAAAAAAGTTTAACATTTTGTTTATGTTGTATATAATAACAAAGAGGTTACATGGTTCTCTATGTTGTATGTGATGAAAAAGAGGTTATGTGGTTATCTATGTTGTATGTAATGAAAAAGAGGTTATATGTTGTCTATAACAATAAAACAGCCTCTGTGTGTGTGTGTGTGTCAGCCAGTCAGTGCCATAGCTCTAATGATAAAGAATCTAGAGACCTGAAACTTTTTACACATACTTACATAAATTATTGGTGGAAGTGATAATATGAATTTTGACATTTTTATGTGTGGTTTCTTTTAAATAATATAAAACAATAACAGTTTTGTAACAACAGGTTTAAAAAGAAAAAAAAAGGTATAAAAGTATTAGAATTCATATTAATGGTGGAAATTATTATATTTAAATATTACTAATTTCATATTCATAGCATGCTTGAAAACAGTATGTCTTTCTTTTTGGTATTACTACCTTTATAATCTGATCAGGTAAAACCCAGGCAATGCTGGGTAAGGACAGCTAGTAGGTAATGAAAAAGAGGTTATATGGTTCTCTACGTTTTATGTGATAAAAAAGAGGTTATATGGTTCTCTACGTTTTATGTGATCAAAAAAGAGGTTATATGGTTCTCTACGTTTTATGTGATAAAAAAGAGGTTATATGGTTCTCTACGTTTTATGTGATAAAAAAGAGGTTATATGGTTCTCTACGTTTTGTGATAAAAAAGAGGTTATATGGTTCTCTACGTTTTATGTGATAAAAAAGAGGTTATATGGTTCTCTACGTTTATGTGATAAAAGAGGTTATATGGTTCTCTACGTTTATGTGAT
>NW_013671971.1:0-6974 GCF_000517525.1 Limulus polyphemus | reverse complement strand
ATTAAACAGAACATAATAATGACATGAATTAAACAAAACATAATAATGACATGAATTAAACAGAATATAATAATGACATGAATTAAACAGAACATAATAATGACATGAATTAAACAAAACATAATAATGACATGAATTAAACAGAATATAATAATGACATGAATTAAAGTGAATATAATAATGACATGAATTAAACAGAATATAATAATGACATGAATTAAACAGAACATAATAATGATATGAATTAAACTGAACATATTAATGACATGAATTAAACAGAACATAATAATGACATGAATTACACAGAATATAATAATGATATGAATTCAACAGAATATAATAATGACATGAATTAAACAGAACATAATAATGACATGAATTAAACAGAACATAATAATGACATGTATTAAACAGAACATAATAATGATATGTATTAAACAAATATAATAATGACATAATTAAAGAGAACATAATAATGATATCAATTAAACAGAACATAATAATGATATGTATTAAACAGTATATAATAATTGTTACGATAGCGGAAGTCACGTGATGCTGGAAGCATACGCGCTGGAGTTTCTACAAGGATCATGACTGTTCCTCGCAACTCTAGTCTTTTCTAGGCACCCTCTATTTTAGTATATATGCCCAGCAAATAAAGCGGAGATAATTGCAGATAGGGAGATATAGAGACAGATAATAGAGTCAAGTCGTAAGTAAAGTGCATGAATCGTTGTGAATTATAGCGTGTGTTCAAGTGAAAGTGACTGTGGAAATTCTGTGTATTGCAAAGTTGTATTGAGAAAGAATAAACTAGTTTTATTTAAGAAAGGACTTGTATCGCTGAAGTTCTTCGTAAAGAATTTTTACGGGAAATTAACAAACAACCAGAGACAGAACATAATGATAAATGCAAACAAAATTTTATGAAAGTTTTGATCAGTATCAAACAGAATAACAATAAATAAAATAAGGCCTCTCTCCAAGTCAATACAAACTATGAGTATGGACAACAATACGTATCAGTGGTGTGTGTGTGTATGTACATGTGCAGCACTCAGGCACTGTGTACGTATTGTGAGATGGCAAATTCTATTTATTTTATGATTATGATTATATTTATCATTTCCTTCTAGAATTTAGATTTTCAATGAATTTTGAGTAAATATATATGTGTGTGTGTGATGAAACTGACACCAGCTTCCCTAGAAGTGACGTACAGATACTATTAATGTAGCACAAGAGCATGTAAATTTATGATCACATGAGGTTGTACTCTCATGACCTACTCTGTGAATAAACAACCTGCCAGAAGCTTTACTAAGAGAGAAAGATAATTATTGAAGGGTATAGTTATTGCTATTTGTCACTGAACATTGTTATTGATATTAAAAGGTATTGTTTGAATATTCTAATTTCTGTATTTTTTTTAATTAGGTTTTTATTTTTGGGCCTTTTTCCTGGTTCCATTATTACTGATTTATTAATATTTATGATAAATAATTTATTAATATTGGTGTGAAGTCCCAGCCAGGCATTTGTTTAGTAACAGTGTTGAATTTATTTCTACGTTTTTGTTGTTGAACCCTGATTGTAGTGGCATGTTCATTTTAGACCATTACGGTATTGTAGCATGTGTGAGAGTTCCAATGGAAGTCCAGTATTACTACAGGCTGTACTTTATAGGTATGCCAAGATCACTGTTCAGTTTAAAGGTTTTACAGATTATTGACTGTTTGTTTCCTCAAGATATGATGTAACATTAGCATGGTTTGGGCTTATTTTTTCCAATGTAACAAAACTTCCTGGTAAATAAGGTGTCAAAAATTAGTTGAATAAAGATTCAAAATTGCCAAATAAACATTAATTGTATTTTTTGGAAATAAATAAAGATATAAAAATATCAAAATTATTGTCTTTTTTAGGGGCCTTTGTAACTGGATCTTTTTTGAGAGTCAATGTATTTTATTTTTTTTGACAACCAATAGAGCCTCCCAAACAACTTCTGGAAATTTCCTTAAAACTGAGCCCTGTAAAAATATAAACCTACTCCTTGTGTTTTACTTGTAAAAAGTTTGTATTCCTTTATTAAAATGGCTTCTTTGATTTTACATTTATTAATATTAGGTTCTCGACAAACAGTTTTAATAATTTTATTTTCACTACAATGTGGAAATAAGATGAAAGCCTATGAAAATTATGCTTTGCCTGAGTGATGATGATATTATAGTAAGTAATTTACTTTAAATTTCATACTTCTTGGAGGGCTAGTAAATAAATTAGGGAAGAGGAGATGCCAAGAGAGCAAATTGCACAATTCTCTCACTAAGGGAAATTCTAGATTTTCTTATAATACTGCCTTATAAAAGTAGGAACTTAAACTTATATACTATTAAAATATGGATAATTAGCTACGTTTGTATGTTATATTTATTGATATATCAAGAAAAGAAATTAGTTTAATTAAACTTTGAATGTAACTCACTAAAACCTTATGATATGTGCAGAAAAAGATGCATGTGGAGAGATGGTTAATATGACTGTTGTTGTTCCATTCTTATGTTCATATGACTGTTATTGTTCCATCCTTATGTTAATATGACTGTCATTGTTCCATTCTTATGTTCATATGACTGTTATTGTTCCATCCTTATGTTAATATGACTGTTATTGTTCCATTTTTATGTTCATATGACTGTTATTGTTCCATTCTTATGTTAATATGACTGTTACCAGTCATATTAACATAAGGATGGAACAAGTAACAGTTATATTAACATAAGAGTGAAACAATAACAGTCATGTTAAGATAAGGATGGAACAATTACTTGTTCCATTCTTATGTTCATATGACTATTAGTGTTCCATCCTTATATTAATATGACTGTTACTTGTTCCATTCTTATGTTCATATGACTATTAGTGTTCCATCCTTATATTCATTTAACAATCATTTTTGTATTTAATATCTAGAAATATTTAACAATCATTTATGTACGTAATATCTAGAAATATTTAACAATCATTTATGTACTTAATATCTAGAAATATTTAACATAATTATTTATGTATGTAATATCTAGAAATATTCAACAATCATTTATGTACATAGTATCTAGAAATATTTAACAATCATTTATGTACATAGTATCTAGAAATATTTAACAATCATTTATGTACGTAATATCTAGAAATATTTAACATAATTATTTATGTACGTAATATCTAGATATATTTAACATAATTATTTATGTACGTAATATCTAGAAATATTCAACAATCATTTATGTATGTAATATCTAGAAATATTTAACATATATACATAATGTACTTACTCCATTGCACAAATACGAGCCACTGAAGTAAATCTAGTTGATAATTTGTGACGTCCTAACGAATTTCCTCCACTGAGGCTCCCAACAATTTGGATACCTTCCAATCCAACCCACTCCAGATTTTCGTCAAAGAATCCATGATAACATACAACCTTGCATAAAAAATAACATAAAATGTTTTATTTTCCCAATCAAATTAATTTTTCAAATCAAAAACTGGTATCAATATACTTTTTCTTATTTAAAACAAAATTACGCATATTCCAACAAGTAAATGTTAGTTTTCAAATTTATTCAAACGGTCAAACTGAAAAGTGTCAAACAGTTAAAGAAATTATTTACTAGGACAAATACAGTAATTGTAATCATGTGTATTCACTAGGACAAATACAGTAATTGTAATCGTGTGTATTCACTAGGACAAATACAGTAATTGTAATCATGTGTATTCACTAGGACAAATACAGTAATTGTAATCATGTGCATTCACTGGAACAAATACAGTAATTGTAATCATGTGCATCCACTGGGACAAATACAGTAATTGTAATCATGTATATTCACTGGAACAAATACAGTAATTGTAATCATGTATATTCACTAAAACAAATACAGTAATTGTAATCATGTACATTCACTAGAACAAATACAGTAATTGTAATCATGTACATTCACTAGAACAAATACAGTAATTGTAATCATGTACATTCACTAAAACAAATACAGTAATTGTAATCATGTACATTCACTAAAACAAATACAGTAATTGTAATCATGTGTATTCACTGGGACAAATATAGTAATTGTAATCATGTATATTCACTAGGACAAATACAGTAATTGTAATCATGTGTATTCACTAGGACAAATACAGTAATTGTAATCATGTGTATTCACTGGGACAAATATAGTAATTGTAATCATGTATATTCACTAGGACAAATACAGTAATTTGTAGTAGTAGTAGGAGTAGTGTTTTTCAGCCAGCTTCTCTGAGGAGTAGTGTTTTTTCAGTCAACTCCTCTGAGGAGTAGTGTTTTTCAGCCAACTCCTCTGGGGAGTAGTGTTTTTCAGCCAGCTTCTCTGAGGAGTAGTGTTTTCCAGCCAGCTCCTCTGGGGAGTAGTGTTTTTCAGCCAGCTCCTCTGGGGAGTAGTGTTTTTCAGCCAGCTCCTCTGGGGAGTAGTGCTTTTTCAGCCAGCTTTTCTGAGGAGTAGTGTCTTTCAGTCAATTCCTCTAAGGAGTAGTGTTTTTCAGCCAGCTTCTCTGAGGAGTAGTGTTTTTCAGCCAGCTTCTCTGAGGAGTAGTGTCTTTCAGTCAACTCCTCTGAGGAGTAGTGTCTTTCAGTCAACTCCTCTGAGGAGTAGTGTCTTTCAGTCAACTCCTCTGAGGAGCAGTGTTTTTCAGCCAGCTTCTCTGAGGAGTAGTGTTTTTCAGCCAGCTTCTCTGAGGAGTCGTGTTTTTCAGCCAGCTCCTCTGGGGAGTCGTGTTTTTTAGCCAGCTTCTCTGGGAAGTTATGTTTTTTTCATGTGTGGCTTTTCACCAGACTGCAGATTTAAGCACAGGAATGTTACTAGCCCAATTCAAACTTGTAGGCATTATTCATGTGAATGGTGTTTTGTTTGCTTGGAAAAAGAATGATTTTATTAAATAAAATATAACATGTATTTGAACACAGTTTAAACATATTTGTTATAAGCTCTATATGTTTCGATATGGCTGCTCAGGAGTAAGTTACAAAAAACAAGTTTACTATGTTTATATCTTTATAACAAGTCATGTGATTTGATGATATATTTTTGGTGTGGCAACACAGCAGACATCCATTGAAAGAAATTATTTCAGTGGTATGGTCTAAAATACAACTTACATATGAAAAGAAGTTTGTTTTTTGTAGACATGCTAGTTAATAAAGAGAGAAATGGTTATTTTGGAAACATGTTTTTCAGAACATTTTTGCAGTGATTATGCCATCACACAAACTCTTGTCATACCAAACCACAAAAAATATCAGTATTTCATACTTATGTTTATGTGGTACTGAGGATCAAATATGGTTTAAATAAATGAAGTTTTATTTCTTAAACATTTGGCAGTTGAAAGGTGATTCATCCCTAATATGGTAGATAGAGAACAATAGAAGTTTATGAAACATTTAAATAGAGTAGAAAATATCAAGTTAAAATCTTAGTATAAGAAGAAAAAGTGGGAAACAACAGAATGTACTGTACTTTAGCTGAACGTGTACAAATTACTGAACAGTAAAATATTATGATTTTTAAATACAGGTTAGAAGAACAAATAGGATATGTAAGTAACAACAGAATGTACTGTACTTTAGCTGAACACGTACAAATTACTCAACAGTAAAATATTATGATTTTTAAATACAGGTTAGAAGAACAAATAGGATATGTAAGTAACAACAGAATGTATTGTACTTTAGATGAACATGTACAAATTACTCAACAGTATATATTATGGAGAAAGACTAACTTTAGCCAAACCAACAAAAGTATTGCTTATAATATTAGAGAATCTCTAGAAATAAGAAGATAAACAACGATAATGGATCAGTTAATGTTAACATGTGGTATGATCTATTATGAATATACTGGCCATACACATAACCATGACTTGTTGGAAAGATATAAATATAGTAACCTTGTAATTTACTCCTGAATATGATATACCAGCTATATCAGTTACTCCTGAGAATGATACGCCAGCTATAACAAAACATGTACAGCATTTAATAAAAATGACTAAACTGTGTACAAATGAACTTATGTTTCATTTAACTGATTTTAACAACAATATACAACAAATAAAGTGATTTTACAAAATATTTCTTCCAAAACTAAAGAGTAATTTAACCATTTCTAGTTAGGTTTACAGTAAGATAAGATAAATGTTTCCACACTGAATGAAAATAGAACACAGATACATGTATTCTATACAGGTATGTTTGTCATCATTGAAGTTTCATTACTTGTAATATGAATTGACCTAAAGCTAATAACCGGGTATTAAAACCCTCTGGTAATCTAAAATGTGTCAAAAACGTTTACTCAAAATTTCAAATTATGAAATACTAGTTATTTATATTTACTTTCTCTGAACAAATATCCTCTATTTATTTTTACTAAAACTGAGTTGGTAAACCAATCACACAGTTACCTGATCTCAGCAACAACTAGAAACTTGAGTATACAGCAAGATGAGGTAAAGGTGTAGTGATAGGTGAAAAAAACAAGACAGGTGTGGAGTTAAAGAAAAAATATCATTTAGAGAAAATTGACAAATAGGTGAATGTTTAGAAGCAGTAGGACAGCATTGGGAAAAGTTGAACAAACTATGTTTAACTAGGAAAAGTAAATGAATTAAAAACACATTTAATTAAAGATAGATGAGAATAAAATTTATAGAAAATAATGACCTCAAAAAAACATAACAACCTGAAAGAAACAGTGTAACATAATGAGTTGAGAGAAACAGTGGAACATAACAACCTGAGAGAGAGACAGTGGAACCTATAGATCTGAGAAAGAAACAGTGGAACATAATGACCTGAGAGAGATAATGTAACAAAACAACCTGAGAGAGAGAGTAGAACATAATGACCTGAGAGAGAGACA
>NW_013671970.1:43913-52114 GCF_000517525.1 Limulus polyphemus | reverse complement strand
TACAAGCCATCAACAGTGGAGGGAGTAAGACATTCCAGTTATCTTGGCGGCTATTACAAAACGTTGCCAATTCCTGTCCCAGTGTCCAATTGTACTTTACTACCATCCCATTGGACTGTGGGTGAAGTGGCGTTGTCCTGGTCTTTCGGATGCCACACAACTTGCAGCACTCTTGGAATACAGCTGATTCGAAGTTACGGCCTTGATCTGAATGCAGATCATATGGCATACCAAATCTGAAGAAGAAATCACTAATAGCCGAAGCTACCGTTGTAGCTTCCTGATTTGGTATTGCATATGCCTCAGGCAACTTGGTAAAATAATCCATCACCACACAAATGTACTTGTTTCCAGCACGAGTTTGGGCAGAGGAGCAGCAATGTCAACGGCTACTCTTTCCATTTGTGCGCCAACTTGATATAGCTTCCTTGGAGCACGTCCCTTATGCTTGGGTCCCATTTTAGCACAACATGTACTGTATGTTCTGCACCATTCTTCCACATTTTGCCTCATACCTATCCAGTAAAATCTATATCGTAGGTGACTCCGAGATGTCCTCCTGTTAAAGTATCATGGGATTGACGCAGCACAACGTCCCGTAACTTTCTCGGTATAATCGTTTGCCACGTTTACTGCTTTCTGCTCCTCTGTCAACCCATTCATTTTTGCCAGGAGCTCAAATTGTGCTCTATATGCTTCCCACGGTGCCTTCCCATCGAATGTCTGTGGCTTCCTTCGTATTAGTTCACCCCTATTGCTGACATTCATATCTGGGATATGACTTCTAACAGGACTGAAGATGTCTGCATTAGGGTTTATCTGCGGGATATGGAAGGGCTTGCCGTTGTCTGGGGCTGATTAAGTCGATGGTTAATGTATCCTCCTTGTGTAAATAACAATAAATCGTCCTTTAATGTATCTAATTCGCTTTTAAATTTACTAATGTTATCCATTTGTACTTCTTGCCACTGTTGTTGACTTTCCTTTAGTTGCTGCTGACTTTCCTGCACCTGTTGGAGACTTTCTTCCTGTTTCCTTTCTTGTTCTAGTTGCAACTACTGTAATCTCTCTTCTTGTTTATTTTCTTTTTCCTCCAACAACTGCTGTAATTTCTCTTCTTGTTTATTTTGCTGTTCAAGCTGCCACTGTTGCAGGTTTTCTTGCAACTGTTGTTGTCTCTCTTCTTGTTTCTTTTCTTTTACCTCCAACCCCTGTTGTAATCTCTCTTCTTGTTTATTTTGTTGGTCGAGCTGCCACTGTTGCAGGTTTTCTTGCAACTGCTGTTGTCTCTCTTCTTGTTTCTTTTCTTTTTCCTCCAACAACTGTTGTAATCTCTCTTCTTGTTTCTTTTTTTCCTCCAACAACTGCTGTAATCTTTCTTGTTTATTTTGTTGTTCCAGCTGCCACTGTTGCAGGTTTTTTTGCAACTGCTGTTGTCTCTCTTCTTGTTTCTTTTCTTTTTCCTCCAACAACTGCTGTAATTTCTCTTCTCCTCCTTCTTCTTGTTTATTTTCTCCTTCTTGTTTCTTTTGCTGTTCTTGTATTGCTGCCATCAAATCTGCTAAGCTGTAGTTTGATTTGCCGCCTCTCGTTTCCATCTTCTTCTTCTTCTTTTTTATTTTCTATCCCACTTCTGACACCAATTTGTTACGTCTCTGTTCGTTAGTTAATTTTCCGTAAATTCGTTTATATTGAAACTGTATGTTTATATCGAAGATTTTCTATTACAACTGTAGGTTTGTGTTAAAGATTTTGTGGTTATATTTGTTTATTTGTAGTTAAGCACAAAACTCCACAAAGGGCTTTCTGTGTAGTGGCCACCACTGGTATTGAAACCCTGTCTTTAGTATTATAACCCTTCAGACTTGCCCATGAGCCACTGGGGACTTTTATTTATAATTACACATTTATATCGAAGATTTTTCGTCATAATTGTAGACTTGTATTAAAGAATTTTGGTTGTACTTTGAGGTTTAATTAAGAATTTTGGTTGTACTTTGAGGTTTAATTAAGAATTTTGGTTGTAATTACAAATTTATATTAAGATTTTTTGGTTATAATTTCAGGTTTATATTTAACATTTTTTGGTTATAATTATATTTTTATATTGAAGATTTATGTTAGAATTGCAGAATTGTATGACTTAGGGAAATAAAACTTTGTAGAATTTCTCTCATTTATTGCTCTATAGAAATACTGGTATTCAACATAAGGTCTAGAAATGTTGGAAATTTTACTATCATAAATGTACACACTGATTCATACCACAAAAAAGTTACTTGGTGTTAAAACAAACAGTTTGCATGGTCTTATCATGAAGCAATGCAAGTGCAAAGCTGAGGAAAATATCATTCATCTGTGTTATTATGGGAAACTAATAGAATGTGTCAAAATTTGACAACATATGTTTACCCGTGATATTTGAAGCCATGACCTAAAACTACGGACTATCAAATTCATATTGGAAAAATTGTTTACAAAATCTTGTAAGCAATGTTTTTAATATTCGCACCATCAGGGACATAAATTTTTAAACAACTGAATGACTGTACCACAGATAGAGCTACATAGAGGTGACTATGAGAAAAAATTGGCTCAGGTGCAACAGTGACAAAGTATATTGTTCAAAATGTCTTGAGATGTTCCCTTCCAATTTGATGTAGTCATTGACCACTTCAGAGGTGACTGCCACAAAGAATTTTAGAACATTGGAAAATTTATTAAATAGTTTAATCCGTCCACTAGCCTTGAGCCCATGACTCGTATATTACTACACTCGGTAAATAAATCAGTTTAGTAAACTAGACAGATCTGAATTTTGCGTTACCCAGTTATTTCTTATTGAGCATTATATTTGAATTAAAAACTTAAGATATTTTATTCTACGAGTTTCTAATGTTTTTCACTTTTACCAGAACATGCTAATTCAACAAAATAAATATAACAGGTAACATCGCTTTTACTAAATTATAACATTTTCCAAAGTCATAAGTGGTTTTAATTTATTTATTTTCACAGTAACATAGACCTTTAGTCAGGATTAAACAAAGACATTACATACATCAGATATAATTACATAAAAATGTAAAGAATTTCAAGACACCATTTTCTCAGTATCAAATCATACCACCACCATCATTGACAACAACACCAGAGAGAGTTTATCAAAATTATCTTAAAATGTACTCAAATTAAATTTCTGTAGCTATAACAGGATTATCAAGTGTACGAGTTTCAACTTTTGAACTTGTATATTTCTAGCAGCAAAACCCAAAACTTGTCATAACTACTATACCTAACCAATTAACAGGAAACAAAATCCACAGTTAAAAGTTATTAAAAAACTGTGAAACACTTAATGCTACAAGTTCCACAAATGTTGAAAACCCTGGAGAATTTCCAAAAAAATACACTAAACACGACAAAGTAGCCTAATCACTTTCCTTGTACTACTTATTTATAAATTATAAGTTTGCTTAAACAAATAATAGAAAAAATGACTACAAAATTAATATTTAAAAATATCATAGATTGTTGTTAACGTGTATGAGTTGAAATGTTTCTGAAACATTTATTTTACAATTTAGTAAAAAATCGTATTAAATTTCCTTTCTTCTATTACATTTTAACATTTTTTGTTTGTTCACCATTTACTAATTTTACAATATCATTACAAAAGGTTTCAGCAATGGATTAATTAAGACTTTTGAGGAAAAAAAAGTGCTGGCAATCATATAAATCTATATTGAATGCATCTGAACTTTAGTTGTTTTTTTTGCTGGGAACTCTTAAGGTATATCGTATATTTTTAACAGTTTATATTCCCTTATAAGGTCCTTAAATACTGTGTAAGTTATTTGGTCATCGCTTACAGGAGTGTAAAGAGTTTGAGTAAGTACAGTGTTTGTAAAGTCCTATACTAATATCAGTACTTGAAGAACAAGTAATGTAATGACACGACGTAATTATTATTTGATATTCTTCAATGACCATAATACTTGAAATATACTTTCTTCATATCAACCAATTTTGTATTTTTAGCAAAAAAAGAAATTTAAGGCTTTCTCTGTTCTTGGACTTGATTGGCTTAAACCAATAACAATTAAACAAACAAGAACAGACCAGGCCTAACCAATTTTTTTTGCTTAATAATATACAAAATGTCTGTACACTGTTAATAAAGCCTTGCAGCAATATAAACATAATGATTATGCATCTTAGAATCATAAATATTCACTATATCTTTTACATTATTTTTGTTCTACAAAATAACTACTCACAAGAAAGGCATATACAAATCATTAAAAAACAGCTAAAAATAGCATCAAATTAGTGATGATTATATGAGCTGAATTTTCTTTCTCTAGGGGGTGGGGCATGCACTCAACACCTATGGTGATCTTCTTAATATTGTCATTCTACAGTAATGTTAGTTAACCTGTAGAGTTTCACTCTAACAGAGTGGATCTAATAATAAATGTAATAATAATCTTTACACAAATACTTTTATTTCTGAGCTAGTGCCCTTTATTGAATCTTCTTCATCTGAAAACTGTAACTGTAGTAAAGTTATACAAAAAAATTACATTAAAACTTTTTCATATTAGTTGACTTCATTAGCCTGAGGCATCTTTGGCTCTTTCACAATCTGTTAAAAACATTTTGTATAAAGTAGAATGACAATTGTAGATTAATACCAACATTTAATACAAGAATCACCAGAAAAAGTTTTAGATTTATATATATATATACTGACAAATAGTGATAGAGCTTGTGACAAATCAAACAAATGAAATATCAAGGTAGAAGCAAATAATCAATAGAACATATTTTGTGCAAGAAACTATATGTCAATGATTAGGATAAAAAGACAATTTAGAAAGACTTCTGAAATTAATAAACTACAAGAACATACACCATTTTAAAGTATGTTAAAGTAGCACAAGTATCACTTAAGCCTACTTGTACAATCTAACGAGGTGCTATGTTCTCATGGTTTCATCCATTAGTTTTGAAGGATAAAAGGCACATCCTGTTATTTGAACATGTTCTAAGGATAACCAATGATAGGTCACAGACTAGAGGTCACTCTCTCCATAGAGGGCAGTGGAGAAAGACATGTAGTCAAGAGCTCCGGGTTCTGCCTCTGACCCACTGTAGGGTACCATCCTTTGAATACAGTACTCAGCTTGGTCTGGAGGAAGCTCTCTGCGAAGTACATCTGCTGTTATATATGGCTGTAGTAAGTAAATAGAAATATATAAGTACTTTTTGTTTCCAAAGTATGACAAAAAAAGCATTTTCTATTCACTACTTTCTACAATATATTTGATTTTTTGTTTTCTTAATTAGCTATAATAAGCTGATTTATTCCATAACAATCAATTGAGAACAAATCTGACTTAGAAACAAACCCAATGGCCATGGATATAATGTTTATTCTATAATTCGAAGAAAATTCAAAATTATCTTATTTATAGTGGCAAGGACACAATTGTCCAATAAAGAGTATATATCTTGTATAATTAAACAATAATACAATTAATAATTTTATAATGATATACACTTCATACAATATACTTGTGACAAGAAAACAGGAGCAACCATTATTAATTTGATTCTTTTGTAATTAATTTTTAATAATTCTGTAGCTGAAAAACTCTTATATTCTGTAACAACATAACATCTAGATTTAACCAACTTCATACCTTGTCTCCAGACAAGATTCTGAAGGAATCAATTATCTGCTCAGCCGTATCTGTGTCAGTTTTCTCTCTAGTCATGAAGTCAAGGAAGGCATCAAACAGAACGTAACCTGTGTTGTTTGGATCCACGCTACTTAGAATCCTCTTGAATTCAGCATCTCCCTGAAATGTCACAAAACTAATCAAACACAATAATTTAAAAGAAACTTACACAAGATAATGTTAGTTTACATTATTTAATACTCACAGCACAAGAAAATGTGGGTGGTTTATACTTGCAGCACAAGAAAATGTGGGTGGTTTATACTCACAGCACAAGAAAATGTGGGTGGTTTATACTCGCAGCACAAGAAAATGTGGGTGGTTTATACTTGCAGCACAAGAAAATGTGGGTGGTTTATACTCACAGCAAAAGAAAATGTGGGTGGTTTATACTTGCAGCACAAGAAAATGTGCGTGGTTTATACTCGCAGCACAAGAAAATGTGGGTGGTTTATACTCGCAGCACAAGAAACTGTGGGTGGTTTATACTCACAGCACAAGAAAATGTGGGTGGTTTGTACTCACAGCACAAGAAAATGTGGGTGGTTTATACTTGCAGCACAAGAAAATGTGGGTGGTTTATACTCACAGCACAAGAAAATGTGGGTGGTTTAATTGTAAGAAAAAATATGAATAAAATAAGTAACTTGCCAATTCATTTGTTCATGATTTTAAAAAAATGTTTTGAAGTATTTAAAAGGTATATCCTGAATATAATTAGTATTTAAGAAGTTTATCACTATATAATCCAGTATTTAAGAAGTTTATCACTATATAATCTGGTATTTAAGAAGTTTATCACTATATAATTAGTATTTAAGAAGTTTATCACTATATAATCCAGTATTTAAAAAAGTTTATCACTATATAATCCAGTATTTAAGAAGTATATCACTATGTAATCTAGTATTTAAGAAGTATATCACTGTATGTAATTCAGTATTTAAGAAGTATATCACTGTATGTAATCCAGTATTTAAGAATTATATCACTGTATATAATCCAGTATTTAAGAAGTATATCACCGTACATAATCCAGTATTTAAGAAGTATATCACCGTATATAACCTAGTATTTAAGAAGTATATCACTGTATATAACCTAGTATTTAAGAAGTATATCACTGTATGTAATTAGTATTTAAGAAGTATATCACTGTATATAACCTAGTATTTAAGAAGTATATCACTGTATGTAATCCAGTATTTAAGAAGTATATCACTATGTAATCCAGTATTTAAGAAGTATATCACTATGTAATCTAGTATTTAAGAAGTATATCACTATGTAATCTAGTATTTAAAAATGTATATCACTGTATATAATCTAGTAGTGCATATATGATATAGCATTTGAGATAAATTACTGTATATACATAATAAAACATTTGAGATAAGCTACAGCGTATATAATATTTTTTCTGATAAACTTGCATATGTCATCGTTCAGCATAGTTGTCAATCTCTCTTACTGAATGGGTAAAGACAAAGGATGTAACTGTTTTTACACAACTCTGACTTGAAGCCCGTAACGGTTGTGTTAACAGGAATGTAAAAAAAAAACTGTTTAATGCGACTTTTTATCACATATATTAGGCCCGTAAAATTCTTACCTGTTTATCATTCCTTATATTAAACCCTAGACTGACAAGACAAGACTTGAATTCCTCTGGTTGGAGATGTCCAGACTTATTTTTGTAAAATTCTTACCTGTTTATCATTCCTTATATTAAACCCTAGACTGACAAGACAAGACTTGAATTCCTCTGGTTGGAGATGTCCAGACTTATTTTTGTCAAAATGATTAAAGGAACTCCTACACTCAGTCAGCTGTTCCTGGGTAATTCCTTTTGAGTCACGCATCAAAATCTGCCAAAAAAAATAACAAAATACTAAACACTTGTCAGTGTTGTTTACATTCAGTCTTTAAAAAAATGAGTCTTATCTTAATTACTTTATTTTAATTTGTAAAAACCTCAACACAAACATGTTTTCCACTGATTGCTAGGATACAACTAACTGGTAGTTTTGCAACAGCTGTACAATTTTCCCATCAGTTCCACTAGGTATCCTTATTTGCTATCTGACAAAACTAGTCCAGTTATCTTCAGTACAAACACAAACAATGATCAATTAACTGTATTCTTATTTAACTCACAGGTTGCAACATTATAAATATTTGGAACAATTTCCAAAATTACTTTCTTTGAAAGATACTTAAACACAAATATCTTTATTTAACCATTTCATATTTTTTGTCAGTTCAATTTTATTCATGTCTAAAATATATTTTACATCTTAGAACTCACTTTGGAAAGTCAACAATATGATTTTAAAGCTAATGTGGTGACAACACACTTTGGAAAGTCAACAATATGATTTTAAAACTAGTTGTCACCACACACACTTTGGAAAGTCAACAATATGATTTTAAAACTAGTTGTCACCACACACA
>NW_013671970.1:40473-42913 GCF_000517525.1 Limulus polyphemus | reverse complement strand
ACACTTTGGAAAGTCAACAATATGATTTTAAAACTAGCGTGGTGACAACACACTTTGGAAAGTCAACAACATGATTTTAAAACTAGTGTGGTGATAACACACTTTGGAAAGTCAACAATATGATTTTAAAGTTAATGTGGTGACAACACACTTTGGAAAGTCAACAATATGATTTTAAAACTAGTGTGGTGAGAACACACTTTGGAAAGTCAACAATATGATTTTAAAACTAGTGTGGTGAGAACACACTTTGGAAAGTCAACAATATGATTTTAAAACTAGTGTGGTGACAACACACTTTGGAAAGTAAACAATATGATTTTAAAACTAGTGTGGTGATAACACACATTGGAAAGCAAACAACATGATTTTAAAGCTTGTGTGATGTTCAATAAAATATAAGTTTATTGATTTGGACACTTAAGGAGAACTTCCAGTTCTATTACTTAACTATCCTGTCATGTAAACAACAAAGTTTAGAAATAATCCAGTAGTACTCGGAATTAACTTAAAGAAAATGTTACAATATATGAGTAGTCACACATAAAAAAGAGCACTAAAACACACGTTGTCAGCCAACAGACCCTGGTTATGCTATGATATGCTAAAGTATAAAAATTTGAGACAGACACTTCAACTCTTTCATTAAAGATTAAGTATTACAAATACAACTGAACTGTTACATTACATACTTCAAGGACTTTGCTCATTAAACAATGAACTTATTTATCACTTTAGGAACTCCAAGTTTTTAATTTTAAAACATTGGCCATGTTTTTTAGAACCGTGAGTTAGCCAATCAAACGAGTTAACTTTAACAGAAACAGAATATTCACTACATAACTAAATCGTCAGAAATCACTCTATTGTTTCCTACAAGTCACATGATTCTGTTACCAAAGCTTCGTTTTAATTCATCAACACTTGCCTGATTCTCCACTTCATTGATGTTTCGGTGAATGGAAGTTAATAGTTGCTCCCAACCAACACGCAATGTCTAGATTTGGACACAAAAAATTATAAATGATAAATGTTCTGTACTGTTATAGAGTAATATATAACTATTTCATTGCAGCTACCAATCTATTTTCTAATGTCACGGTGATATTTATTTTTTACTCTACATTATTCTTGAAATTTCTCTCGGTGTCCAATAAAGAATTTTCATTCATTATACTTGTCGTAAGACACTAGCATTAGGCCTATTACATGTTTTAACACTTCATTCTTTATTTACTTGTCATAAGACACTAGCATTAGGCCTATTACATGTTTTAACACTTCATTCTTTATTTACTTGTCATAAGACACTAGCATTAGGCCTATTACATGTTTTAACACTTCATTCTTTATTTACTTGTCATAAGACACTAGCATTAGGCCTATTACATGTTTTAACACTTCATTCTTTATTTACTCGTCATAAGACACTAGCATTAGGCCTATTACATGTTTTAACACTTCATTCTTTATTTACTTGTCGTAAGACACTAGCATTAGGCCTATTACATGTTTTAACACTTCATTCTTTATTTACTTGTCATAAGACACTAGCATTAGGCCTATTACATGTTTTAACACTTCATTCTTTATTTACTTGTCATAAGACACTAGCATTAGGCCTATTACATGTTTTAACACTTCATTCTTTATTTACTTGTCATAAGACACTAGCATTAGGCCTATTACATGTTTTAACACTTCATTCTTTATTTACTTGTCGTAAGACACTAGCATTAGGCCTATTACATGTTTTAACACTTCATTCTTTATTTAGTCCTTTTGGGCTTTTCATGAATTAGAAGAATGTATAATAGTATTTCAAGCACACTATATTCACACCATATCCATTGCTGATGACATATTTAATATAGACCTCATTAGGCCAGCTACAACACAAGAAACAATATCTACACAAGTCATTTATTAGAATAACAATTGTTATGGTGTGAACACGTTTTTCTAAGCATGATTATAATTAATTACACTTGTCATAAGACATTGCAGTGTTAAAAAACAAGATTATTATATTTTTTAACAATGTAACAAGCTGAGAAAGGTGTCAAGACAGACTAAACAATGTAACAAGCTGTAAAATGTGTAATAACACAGATTGAACGATGTAACAACCTTAGAAACGTGTAATAACACAGACTAAACAATTTAACAAGCTGTGAAATGTGTAATAACACAGATTGAACGATGTAACAACCTTAGAAATGTGTAATAACACAGACTAAACAATTTAACAAGCTGTGAAAGGTGTCAAGACAGACTAAACAATGTAACAAGCTGAGAAATGTGTAATAACACAGATTGAACGATGTAAAAACCTTAGAAATGTGTAATAACACAGACTAAACAATTTAACAAGCTGTGAAAGGTGTCAAGACAGACTAAACAATGTAACAAGCTGAGAAATGTGTAATAACACAGATTG
>NW_013671970.1:32670-39885 GCF_000517525.1 Limulus polyphemus | reverse complement strand
AACACAGACTGAACGATGTAACAAGCTGAGAAATGTGTAATAACACAGACTGAACGATGTAACAAGCTGAGAAATGTGTAATAACACAGACTGAACGATGTAACAAGCTGAGAAATGTGTAATAACACAGACTGAATGATGTAACAAGCTGAGAAAGGTGTAATAACACAGACTGAATGATGTAACAAGCTGAGAAATGTGTAATAACACAGACTGAATGATGTAACAAGCTGAGAAATGTGTAATAACACAGACTGAACGATGTAACAAGCTGAGAAATGTGTAATAACACAGACTGAACAATATAACAAGCTGAGAAATGTGTAATAACACAGACTGAATGATATAACAAGCTGAGAAATGTGTAATAACACAGACTGAACAATATAACAAGCTGAGAAATGTGTAATAACACTGACTGAACAATATAACAAGCTGAGAAATGTGTAATAACACTGACTGAACGACGTAACAAGATTAAGAATGGAAAATCATACATGGGTAGCATTACGAACAATTACAAAAACTTTCTATTTTGTTGTGAGTGTTATTACTGCTCTACAGTCAAACAAAAAACTTATTTCGTACCTCCATCGAATACTGAGTGTAACTGTTTTCAAAAATCATGGCTTCTTGAACGTCCTGTGAAAAGAAATGCAGCTTTTCTCAGTATTAGCAAAAAAAGATATTCTTACTCATTAAATAAACTTTTACTGGTTGGGTACAAACACATTAACATACCTGTGTTGTTCCCAATATGTCTGATGGCTGGCTTTGACTGAAATGTACAAACAAAATACCAATCGACAATTTATGGATCTATATAATTTACCTGTTAACATTTGTCCACTTCATGAACAAAACAAAAGTACTAAAATCCAACTTTACCTTTTCATTACATAATTTACTTGGTAAAGATTCTACAGTTCATCATCATATGTACAATTAACTGTAACACAACTTGATTTACGTAACTTATCTGGCTACAATTCTACAGTTCATCATCATATGTACAATTAACTGTAACACAACTTGATTTACATAACTTATCTGGTTACAATTCTACAGTTCATCATCATATGTACAGTTAACTAACACAACCTGATTTACGTAACTTATCTGGCTACAATTCTACAGTTCATCATCATACGTACAATTAACTGTAACACAACTTGATTTACATAACTTATCTGGTTACAATTCTACAGTTCATCATCATATGTACAATTAACAGTAACACACCTTGACTTATGTAACCTATCTGGCTACAATTCTACAGTTCATTATCATATGTACAGTTAACTGTAACAACTTGATTTACATAACTTATCTGGCTACAATTCTACAGTTCATTATCATATGTACAGTTAACTGTAACAACTTGATTTACGTAACTTATCTGGCTACAATTCTACAGTTCATCATCATATGTACAGTTAACTGTAACAACTTGATTTACATAACTTATCTGGCTACAATTCTACAGTTCATTATCATATGTACAAAATTGTAGCCAGATAGGTTACGTAAATCAAGTTGTGTTACAGTTAACCACAGTTCATCATCATATGTACAGTTAACTAACACAACTTGATTTACGTAACTTATCTGGCTACAATTCTACAGTTCATCATCATATGTACAGTAATTGTAACACAACTTGATTTACGTAACTTATCTAGCTACAATTCTACAGTTCATCATCATATGTACAGTTAACTGTAACAACTTGATTTACGTAACTTATCTGGCTACAATTCTACAGTTCATCATCATATGTACAGTTAACTGTAACACAACTTGATTTACGTAACTTATCTGGCTACAATTCTACAGTTCATCATCATATGTACAGTAATTGTAACACAAGTTGATTTACTTAACTTATCTGGCTACAATTCTATAGTTCATCATATGTACAGTTAACTGTAACACAACTTGATTTACGTAAGTTATCTGGCTACAATTCTACAGTTCATCATCATATGTACAGTTAACTGTAACACAACTTGATTTACATAACCTATCTGGCTACAATTCTACAGTTCATCATCATACGTACAGTTAACTGTAACACAACTTGATTTATGTAACTTATCTGGCTACAATTCTACAGTTCATCATATGTACAGTTAACTGTAACACAACTTGATTTACATAACTTATCTGGCTACAATTCCACAGTTCATCATCATATGTACAGTTAACTGTAACACAACTTGATTTACGTAACTTATCTGGCTACAATTCTACAGTTCATCATCATATGTACAGTTAACTGTAACACAACTTGATTTACGTAACTTATCTGGCTACAATTCTACAGTTCATCATCATATGTACAGTAATTGTAACAACTTGATTTAGGTAACCTATCTAGCTACAATTCTACAGTTCGTTATCAGATTAACTGTTCTGTGCCACATTCTGTTGTGTATTTATAAAATGTATATGGTAAGAATTTGGATTCTTCAGTCCATTATGATATGTACACATCCTTAGCTTCACTAAAACCCACCTGGTGGCATTTCTCCAGTTCATCCATATGTGGCTGATACTGTATAGCCCCTTGCTCGAGTTCATTGAGCTTTCCAAGCTGATCCTCCAGTGTACCTTGCATTCCCATTCCCAGTGCTGCTACAATATCCATCTGACTTTCAATCCACGGTCCCACCACATTTGCTCCTTCTGCAAATTTGCATCGTAGCCTTTCATTGGCTTTGAAAAAAAGTTAAAGATGAAAATCTGTTGTTGTTTTTTCTGACTTTCCACAACACACGGCCTTGAATATTAATATTTGCCTTTGGGACATGAGCTGTCACAATCACATCATATAACTTAACTTTTATTATTATTACCAAGTTTGTTAACATATTTTCTAAACCAAAGAATGCATTATTCATTGTGTTTACAATTCCTCAGTTAACAAACAAATTGACTTTTAACTTCTGTCTCTCAGATGTAACTAAAAACATAAGCACATATGCGTTTAGTGCATCTGGACTCTCTCAAGCTGCTTTATTAGCTTGATCTTTTTCTTTTTTTACCTCTAAGAAATACAGATCATGGAATTATTTCCCTTGCTGCGAAGCAGGTCTAATTTGACAGTTTTATTTTTGTAATGTACCTCTGACAAAATCTTATATGAAATTCAAATCTCATTTAATAATTTTAATTTTAATTATTTGTAGCAGTAAAAGTGTTTAAATTGCCACCTTGAGAAAGATTTTCTATTTCCATGTGGACAGTTCTCACCAATAAAGTCAGCAAATTCTGCCTTGCATTTATTTGATGTTACTTCAGTGGTTCTAATTATTAAGCACACAAATATGATTAAAACAGCTTGTTCTTAACCCCCCCCCCTTCTCTATATTCCAAGATTCCTGTCATCAATGGACTTTGTACACATTTACAGCTTCAGCTCGGCATGAAAATTCTCATGACCCACTGAGGTCAGCCTGTCCACGTACATAAAATATCCATACAGTTTATTTCTTGAAATATTAGTATAATTGCCCATTTTTTAAAATATATTTAGTCTTAATCAATTACACCATTATCTCGGAGAGAGAGAATCAACAACAAAAATATTTTAATTTCTCAATAGTTTGTTAAAAGTTTAAGAGACTAGTACCAACATAACCAACTAGTATTAAGAATCACTTTGACTAAACTATACATTATACCATATCCAATATTTTCATATTAATTGTTTTTTTCCTTCACAAAGTTTATTGGCATAGTAATGTCTTAAAACATTTCTCATTAATACTCCAAGATAAATTTAAATCACTTTAACCCACTTATTACTTTACTAACAGAGCTACATGTTTGGTAAAATGGATACACTGCTGACGCAACAACTCAGTTTCGAGGACTTGATCTCGCTGTGGCACAAGTTCTTTTACTTCAGACCATTTCTGTATTAAGTCCTGAAGTAAATAAAAAACATATATTTTGACAAAAAATCATGAAACTACATTCTAAGTTTATTGATTTAAACTTAAAACTTATAAGAACACCAGCTTGGTTTGAAATGTAAATATACACACAAAATATTTTGCTTAATAAATAAGATGTTTGGTCAAACTTCCAAAACTTAGAATTCTAAGCATAACTTGTGCTATAAAAACTCTTTGGAAAAAAAAAAAAAATTAAACACTTTTGTTCTGTTTTAACTTAAAATTGATTCAAATTTTTATTGGCTTGAGTTAAGGGAAATTAAGAAATCACAAGAGAGGAGTTGGTTAGCTTGTCGCTATATAACAGACAGAACAATGAAAAGGTTACTTCCTCTTGTGTAAAGTGAACCTAGGACTCCATTAGAGGAGCTAGTTAATGACAAAAAACTGAAGCAATGCATACATTACTATTAACACCATGATTTCTTTAAATTTAATTTTTATTTAAGGTATACAAACTTTAAATGATAAACTTACAGTAGCAGTTAGTGCAGTGTATGGATTATCAACACCACCGGGAACCTGGTTCTTGTTAGCTGTGTTTTCTACTTCTTTCGTCAATTCTACTAAAGCTTGGAATTCTTTGTCTGCATCCCCAAGTGTCTGCTTGAATTGTCTGTGGGCATCTAACAAGCCCTAATGGTAAAATAAAACAATACATTATGGTAATACATGTATAAAAGTATTATTCTGATAATAACAAAAAATAAGAAACTTATTACATTTTTAGAAAAGAAAAAGGAAATCCCACCTTATTAGGAATTATTCTTAATAAATAATCTTTAGAACTTATAGTGGTGCCTCATATCATACAGGACATGATGGAAAACTTTACTAATAGGCTTTTCAATTATGATACTTTGTAGAATGGACGGCAACTGCCTGTTGTAGAGACACAAGTGTATAGGACGAAAGGCTGAAGACTTTCAAAATATCATCCTCTACACTTGTGTTTCTACAACAGGTAGTTGCTGTCCATTCTATAAAGTTTCTTCATGAATACTCTGACTAAACAGTCTATCAAAGCTTTTCAATCATTTTTATTCTTTTAAATCTTCAAAGTCAATGACTGAATGTTGAATTCTCACGTTATAACTTAGTATTTTCAAATAAAAGTGTTTGTTTGAAACAAATAAAACTGAAGAGAACAAATCTTAATGGCACTAGAAACCATTCTACTGGCTGAGACTTAATGACTATACCTCTAGAAGGCACTAGAAACTATTCTACTGACTGAGACTTAATGACTATACCAGTAGAAACCATTCTACTGGCTGAGACTTAATGACTATACCAGTAGAAACCATTCTACTGGCTGAGACTTAATGACTATACCACTAGAAACTATTCTACTGACTGAGACTTAATGACTATACCACTAGAAACTATTCTACTGACTGAGACTTAATGACTATACCACTAAAAACTATTCTACTGACTGAGACCTAATGACTATACCACTAGAAGGCACTAGAAACCATTCTACTGGCTGAGACTTAATGACTATACCACTAGAAACTATTCTACTGACTGAGACTTAATGACTATACCACTAGATGGCACTAAAAACTATTCTACTGGCTGAGACTTAATGACTATACCACTAGAAGGCACTAAAAACTATTCTACTGGCTGAGACTTAATGACTATACCTCTAGAAGGCACTAGAAACCATTCTACTGGCTGAGACTTAATGACTATACCACTAGAAACTATTCTACTGACTGAGACTTAATGACTATACCACTAGATGGCACTAAAAACTATTCTACTGAATTCTATTACACTGGAATGCTGATTAGTTGGGTTTGCTTGTAGCCACCCAGTATATGGGAAGCACCTAAAGATTAACATCTATATAATTATAGTTCTAAGCAAAATATTGCATTATATACAATTAAATTAGAATACGTAATAAATGAATTTTAACACAAAGATTCACATGATTTAACACTAAACTCTTCTACTTGGTTTTTATTTCACATCAAAATGTTGTTTTCTATAGGATATATTCTCATTAATCTGGTTATAAGTTTGAACTATGTTCTCCAAGTAGCAGACAGCCAAGGTCTGTGTAAATACAGCATTCACAATCTACATAAATGTTACACCACCAGTTGGCACTAAAAACTAAAGTTTTAATTAGTAAACTAAAGTTAACGTTTACACTCGAGTGAATAAAATACACCCGATAAATGATGAAATAACAAAATGATATTAGGAGTTTCAGCACTTATAGTAAAGAACATTAACCTATTTAATTAATCTTTCATATTAATATATTTTGTACCTAATTAGAATGACTTATGTAAAAAGAAGTCAAAAGTACTAAACACTAAAAACCATTTAAAATTTATCATTTCAACCATTATATACAAAAATATGAAAAAACTACACATAACCAATACATTAAAATAGTTACTCATAGCACTGAAGTTCCTAAAAAAAATCATTAATTAAAAGAGCTAAAGTGAAATAAAAACATAATACCATGTTTCACATCAATGTTAGAAAAACTGCTTGAAGTCTTGTATCTTAACACATTATCATCATGTTAATCACCTATTCTTTGGTTAAACTAATTAATATTATTTATTTCTCTGTTAAATTAAATGCAAACTACTTGTTTTTCTGCAAATCAAAAATAACTTTAATAGAATTTAAATTATATAACAAAGTTCAAATATCTTTAGATCAATTTCTGGTTGAAGTACATAATATTGAATCAACAGTTAATCATAAACACTCTTTCACCTGGATCTCGTCCATCGTGTGAACAATGAACATATCGACCAAATCTTCTCGTGCACCATCTAACCAATTGTTGAAGGGCTGTGAAAGAAAACAAAAAGCCAGAAATTAAAGATGTAATATAATTGAATAATTATTACTAAGTTTTTTACCCTAAACTTTTAGAAACTCTATACAAAGTTCTTCATCCGGTACAGCTAAGTTCCATAAAACACAGTAAAGTTGAAGGTAAGTCACTTTTTCTTTTAGGACATGCCATGGTTAGAAACATACTTATCATATCTGGCTTGTTTTGCTTTGAAGTTTACACAAAGCTACAGGAGGGCTATCTGTCCCTAATTTAACAGTGATAGACTATAGGAAAGGAAGTTTGTCAATACCACCCACCACCAACTCTTGGGCTACTCTTTTACCAACAAATTATGGGATTGACCATCGCATTATAATAACCCCACAACTAGAATTGTGAGCATGTTTGATAATGTGGATTTGACTCACTATC
>NW_013671970.1:31994-32409 GCF_000517525.1 Limulus polyphemus | reverse complement strand
TCTACTGGCTGAGACTTAATGACTATACCACTAGATGGCACTAGAAACCATTCTACTGGCTGAGACTTAATGACTATACCACTAGATGGCACTAAAAACTATTCTACTGGCTGAGACTTAATGACTATACCTCTAGAAGGCACTAGAAACCATTCTACTGGCTGAGACTTAATGACTATACCAGTAGAAACCATTCTACTGGCTGAGACTTAATGACTATACCACTAGATGGCACTAAAACTATTCTACTGGCTGAGACTTAATGACTATACCACTAGAAACTATTCTACTGACTGAGACTTAATGACTATACCAGTAGAAACCATTCTACTGGCTGAGACTTAATGACTATACCACTAGATGGCACTAAAAACTATTCTACTGGCTGAGACTTAATGACTATACCACTAGAAGG
>NW_013671970.1:11833-31022 GCF_000517525.1 Limulus polyphemus | reverse complement strand
ACAAATTATGGGATTGACCATCGCATTATAATAACCCCACAACTGAAATTGTGAGCATGTTTGATAATGTGGATTTGAACTCACTATCCACAGATTGCAGCTGAGTGACCTAATTAGTCAAAGAGGCTGATTTAGGATAGGCATCCATACAGTGAAAGTGAGTGATCACACAGAGCTGTACAAAGATAAACATTTTACTTGAGTTCAGTAACGTAGAAATACTTTCTAAAGCCTGTCGGAGTAGATACACAGATTTAAGTGTTTCATGTGTTACTTTTCTCAAACTTGTGAAAGTGGATATACAGATTTTTAATTACACTATGCTTCACATCTTGTCCACTTGTGATAATTAATTTGATTAATAAAAGTAACATGTCTCTTATACCATAATTATGTATTATTACAAAACAAAGATAATTTGATACATGTTTTGACCACATTTGTTTGTGTCTTCATCAGGCAGTACTGACCAACAGGAAGGCCTGATGAAGACACAAACAAATGTGGCTAAAACATGTATCAAAATATCTTTGTTTAATAATAATACATAATTATGATTTAAGAGGTGTATTACTTCTATTAATTAAATGCCAGAAGATACATAAGTAAACTAATTATATTGTATTTGAATATCACCAAATTATATAATTGAGAGTTAAGAAATGTCACACAGAATGTATACACAAGTAAAGTTTACATAAAATGTTGTATTACAATAATAAAGTGATGGAAAGAAGTAACCATTAATTATACTTTCCAACAAGAAATACTTTAAGTAGAGAAAACAGCTCGATATCTAATAAACTATAGTTATAAAAATATAATGTTTGTTTTTCTACCGGAAAAATATTTGTAATTATCTGATCTGCAACTCACACAATAAAAGAAAAACTATCCATACCAATACAGTTTAATCACATGCCCTAGCTTCAAAGATAAATCTTTATTCTTGAGAAGACTGAACTCGTGTAAATCATGCACAAAACATGGGGTAGTCTGTGTTTATATGACTATGAGCTAGATAGAATATTATCCCCCCCCCCCCATCCTACTATTTATAAATCACTCTATAATATTATAGTCAGCATCACAGCATATTTGAATCAAAGAAAACCAAAAAAAGTAATTATCAAGAGCTAATAGAAACGATACTAACAGCTGCTCTTTTGGCAAATTCAAGGTGTAGTTGATCTATTTTCTCCAGAACTGTTTCTGCTTCCTATAGTTGAAACAAAAACACAGGTGTGAGACTAAAATTTTCACAGAATGTCATGATCTATACATCATCACCTTTTTAGTCATTTAAAAAACCTAAATATTGACAAACAAACAAACATTAGGACTAAAACATACACAATGTCATGATCTATACATCACCTTGTTAGTCATTTAAAAACCTAAATATTGACAAACAAACAAACATTAGGACTAAAACATACACAGAATGTCATGATCTATACATCATCACCTTGTTAGTCATTTAAAAAATCTAAATATTGACAAACAAACATTAGGACTAAAACATACACAATGTTATGATCTATACATCATCACCTTGTTAGTCATTTAAAAAAACCTAAATACTGACAAACAAACAAACATTAGGACTAAAACATACACAATGTCATGATCTATACATCACCTTGTTAGTCATTTAAAAAACCTAAATATTGACAAACAAACATACATTAGGACTAAAACATATATAGAATGTAATAATAACAACACTGTCATTCTTTCTATGAATTTAAAATGTAAGTATGATAAACAAAAACAGACATAAGGACTAAAATACCATAAAACATTAACACCTACATTAATCAATCTACAAAATCGAAATATCAAAAACAAAACAGTCATGTTAGAGAATTTTCCAAGTTCATAAAAACTACAAAAGAAAAAAATCAATTACTCAGAAAAAATACTACTGCAAGACAATTAAAACTAGACAAGAGAAAATATTTTAATAATTAATATTCAAAAACTGATGTAGTTTTTTATCTTATAATCATCAATTAGAACATGTTAAAAATGTTACAACTTAATTGTTTGAAAACAATAATAATTTGATTATATAGTCCATGTATTACATGAAACATAGAAAACGAAAAAACCTTTTTTTGAAATATATAGACTAAAAACATAATCCACCATAACTTTAATTCAAGCCTTACAGAAATCTGACGGTAAAGATATTTACCTCAAGGTCAAAATGTCGTTTTTGAGTCAAGGTTCCTAGGCGGTTCCACTGATCACATATTTGTTGACATCGGTTGTTAATGGTAGGTAAATCATGGTAATCCAAAGCACTAAAACAACAGAATGGAAATGAACACTGAACTAGGCATACCTATAAAGAATACCTGATTTAATTTTAGTGTTTGTGCGGAAGCATGTTTCTGTAACGTTTCCTGCTCTAATAAGATTAGTTTAGGACACCAGGCAGCAGTAAGGCTAAATACGACCAAGAATAACTCTCTTATTACGGGCTCAGTCAATTCAACCTAAATCTTGACTTACTTTATTGGTGTTATGTGCGCAACCGCGCGTGTTAATCAATCATACTATTCACTTACTTAGTTAGCACTACAAAAGTACTTACTCTATTGTATATATATACAGTATCTATACATCAAATAAAGATTGTTTTTTTTCCAATGTTTTAGACAGTAATGTCTAATTCACAGATAACAAAATGTAATTTCTGTGTTTGAAAATAAAAACTTACTTTAGCTCCTGAGCAATAGCTGCTATTTGTTCCACTCTATCTTGGTGAGCAGCTAGATCACTTTCGAAAGCTTCATGTTTCTTTTTCAAAGCCTACAGTGGGTGAATTCACACCAAGTACAATTATTTGATTAGAGCCATAACCAACAGATAATAAACATTTACTTTTCACACACTGCTCACAAAACTACCAAGATTACATATATTCAACTTTTGTTCTTAATTAACCTTTTCATTATTAAAAAAAGAAATAATAAATTATCTTAAACAACACTTTATCTCTACAATAACAGCATCAAGATAAATATGAGCAGGAAAGAAGTGACAGAACTAAATTTGAACTTCACATATATATTTTCATTATGTTATTAACTTGTGTTTGTAAAGATTTCATAGCTTGTTTGCGTAAATATTGGATGCGTGTTGTTATGTTTAACTATTTCTAACGTTTACAATTATTCGTTCATTTTCAACATCAATTTCACCAAGTTAAATCATAATTTACTTTTTATTTCTTGCCTTTACACTTTCTCTTCCCAGATGACAGAAAGAGACCACTATTTCTACAAAAAATAACAGACTGAACTCGTACAATTTACTATTGTAAAATATACTGATTATTCATAGAAACAAGTTTTTAGCAATTAATAAAAAATACTGTTTTCTTACATGTGTAACAGTTCAATGGCAATAGATAGGCAACAGTAAAAAGGTAGTGTTTTCTCACAGAAGTAACACTTCAACAACAATCAATAGTCAACAGTGAAAAAGGTAGTGTTTTCTCACAGAAGTAACACTTTAACGACAATAGATAGTCAACAGTAAGAAGATAGTGTTTTGTCACAGAAGTAACACTTTAACGACAATAGATAGTCAACAGTAAAAAGGTAGTGTTTTGTCACAGAAGTAACACTTTAACGACAATAGATAGTCAACAGTAAAAAGGTAGTGTTTTGTCACAGAAGTAACACTTTAACGACAATAGATAGTCAACAGTAAGAAGGTAGTGTTTTGTCACAGAAGTAACACTTCAACGACAACAGATAGTCAACAGTAAAAAGGTAGTGTTTTGTCCCAGAAGTAACATTTCAACGACAATAGATGGTCAACAGTAAAAAGGTAGTGTTCTGTCATAGAAGTAACACTTCAATGACAATAGATAGTCAACAGTAAAAAGGTAGTGTTTTGTCCCAGAAGTAACATTTCAACGACAACAGATAGTCAACAGTAAAAAGGTAGTGTTCTGTCCCAGAAGTAACACTTCAATGAAAATAAATAGTCAACAGTAAAAAGGTAGTGTTTTGTCATAGAAGTAACACTTCAACGACAATATATAGTCAACAGTGAAAAAGGTAGTGTTCTGTCATAGAAGTAACACTTCAATGACAATAGATAGTCAACAGTAAAAAGGTAGTGTTTTGTCCCAGAAGTAACATTTCAACGACAATAGATAGTCAAGAGTAAAAAGGTAGTGTTTTGTCACAGAAGTAACATTTCAACGACAACAGATAGTCAACAGTAAAAAGGTAGTGTTTTGTCCCAGAAGTAACATTTCAACGACAACAGATAGTCAACAGTAAAAAGGTAGTGTTTTGTCCCAGAAGTAACATTTCAACAACAACAGATAGTCAAGAGTAAAAAGGTAGCGTGCTGTCCCAGAAGTAACACTTCAATGAAAATAAATAGTCAACAGTAAAAAGGTAGTGTTTTGTCATAGAAGTAACACTTCAACGACAATAGATAGTCAACAGTGAAAAAGGTAGTGTTCTGTCATAGAAGTAACACTTCAATGACAATAGATAGTCAACAGTAGAAAGGTGGTGTTTTGTCCCAGAAGTAACATTTCAACGACAATAGATAGTCAACAGTAAAAAGGTAGTGTTTTGTCATAGACGTAACACTTCAACGACAACAGATAGTCAACAGTAAAAAGGTAGCGTTTTGTCACAGAAGTAACACTTCAATGACAATAGATAGTCAACAGTAAAAAGGTAGTGTTTTGTCCCAGAAGTAACATTTCAACGACAACAGATAGTCAACAGTAAAAAGGTAGCGTTTTGTCACAGAAGTAACACTTCAACGACAATAGATAGTCAGTAGTAAAAAGTCCTTTTTTGTCACGAAACCTTACTTCCTACCTAGTATATTTATTATCAGAAACCTGTCACACGATTTAAACAAAGCTGATTTACAAACTTCACTTACTTTGACTTCATTCAGTCGACAGTTTCGAAAATCTTGACTTTCTAGCATTTCCTCCTTTCCTCGTGTCCACTCTTCATGGTTGTCAGCCTTGTGTTGAAATTTTTGGGCCAGATGATCCAGTCGTTGCAGTCTGAAGTATAAATAATACAAGTCACATTGTGGCATGCCAACAAAAACAAATATCCATCCAGTTTTAACTCATTCAGCTTACCACATTGTTTTATTGATCTAAAATAAACAAATTTCTAGTTGGTTATAATTTCAACATCTCAAAACAAGTAGTCAAAATAAAACTATGATGTCATTTTAAATTCATCTTTAGATTTCATCAATCTTCATTATTTATGTAGTAGTTTGAATTTTTTAAAAGTGACCTACAAGTAAGCACTAGTAGGGTTAGCTCAGTTGGCAGAGCACTCATCTGGCATATGAAAGGTTTCAGGTCCACATTAGAAGCAAGGAAACATACATATTTACACATGTTATAGAAAAAATGTGGTAATTCATTTTTACAACATTTGAAAATCCTTAGAATATTTTACATTTTGGCACTTTTTGTTTCTACTTAAGTGTTTTGAACAACTAAAAGATTACAATTCAGTATCATCTCACATTTAATTAAATAGGATATCATGTAGTAGATAGTTAAAGACGGTTACCTCAGCTGTATGTAATTAAACAATATCTTTAGTAGATAGTTAAAGATGGTTACCTCAGCTGTATGTAATTAAACAATATCTTTAGTAGATAGTTAAAGATGGTTACCTCAGCTGTATGTAATTAAACAATATCTTTAGTAGATAGTTAAAGACGGTTACCTCAACTGTATGTAATTAAACAATATCTTAGGTAGATAGTTACCTCAACTGTATGTAATTAAACAATATCTTTAGTAGACAGTTAAAGACAGTTACCTCAACTGTATGTAATTAAACAATATCTTTAGTAGATAGTTAAAGATGGTTACCTCAACTGTATGTAATTAAACAATATCTTTAGTAGATAGTTAAAGATGGTTACCTCAACTGTATGTAATTAAACAATATCTTAGGTAGATAGTTAAAGATGGTTACCTCAACTGTATGTAATTAAACAATATCTTTAGTAGATAATTAAAGACGGTTACCTCAGCTGTATGTAATTAAACAATATCTTTAGTAGAAAGTTAAAGATGGTTACCTCAACATCTCAGACAAAAGCCATTCTTCAAATCCTTTCTCAGCTGTTTCTAGTATTTTCCATGCACTGGCAATGTCCTAAGCAAAAGTACATATCTTAGAAAATTTGTCAATTGGATACAATTTGTGTTTCATCGAAACATAACAAGAAAAAAAAAAGCATGAAGAAAGTATTCATAATACTTTAGAATCTCAAGTTGACCGGCAAATCATGTTTGAACTTCACTGATAGTTTTCAGGCCTTTAAGCACTATGCTACCTTCTCTTCCTGATGACTTGCTTTGAAACATAGTCTGAAACTGTTTAGAGACCGAGAAATGTTAATAGAAAATGGAACTTCTACACAATCTATATCTAATATGCTAAGATTATGCCAGTGGTCTCTATCTACCTTATTCTAAAATATCATTAAGCCTGTAGCAATAAAGTAATACATAAATTTGTCAGCTAAGTACTCTCTGCCATTGTGGTTCCAATGTATTTAATCTAGTACCTCTCATGGAGGCAAGGTTACACTAGAAATAATAATTGATAAAGACAACTTGTTAACGTAACATTTAGCAACAGGATCCATCTTCCCCCTCCACTAAGAAACCTCTGAAACCAGAGGTATCACTAAGCACTGTCACACGGGGTCCGTGCCCTGATTCTATTTGACAATACCCCGAATTCCTAATTGGTTGTCCTGACAAATCATAACAGAAAACCATTATTGATATCATCCTGAAACACCAAAAATTCCCATGCCTATGGGCCTGAGCCCCTAACTGTTTAAGTACATAGCAATGCCTCTGTCTGAATCTACTTAAAAAAAGAGTTTCACATCTCTAGTTACAGCATTCATAGTAAAGTGTGGATAAATTCAAACCTACTGTACAGCACAAAGACAATATAGCTTTGGACTGAATTTCACTAGCCAGTCATTGCACTGAAATTGTTATTCTCACATACTTCATTGGAAATATTTCTTTTTACAACACTGGAATATTTTGTGGCACACACACATACACACACACACTCAACAGCAACACATCCTGGGGAAACATGGCCTATCTAGTTATAAAAACTAAAACATTATCTAGTTCAAAGTATATGTAAGTGGAAACAAGCATGTTGTTCATTTTATATCATTAATACTGGTATCTTTCATGTTGATGTTACAAGTATAAATCACCAATACTAGTATCTTTCATGTTGTTGTTACAAGTATAGATCATTAATACTAGTATCCTTCATGTTGATGTTACAAGTAAATATCATTAATACTAGTATCCTTCATGTTGATGTTACAAGTATAGATCATTAATACTAGTATTCTTCATGTTGATGTTACAAGTATAGATCATTAATACTAGTATCTTTCATGTTGATGTTACAAGTATAGATCACTAATACTAGTATCTTTCATATTGATGTTACAAGTATAGATCACTAATACTAGTATCTTTCATGTTGATATTACAAGTATAAATCACTAATACTAGTATCCTTGATGTCAATATTACAAATATTACAAGGAGACTTTGTTCTTAACTTTATCCAAGACAATGAGATAAGTGAACCAAACAACATTACAAGATGTAAAGATTTCTACTTACAGACACCATCTTGCCTTCACTAGGAAGATATGCTGGCCGGTTACTTAGTCTTAGTTTAGTCTGAAGCGTGTTGAAGTTTGTCTCCAGTTTGGCTTTCTGTTCTACTCTAGGAGGCTTGACCACCCTCCTGTACTTTCGAAACTCTTCTAAGTTGTCTTGAACACCACTTAAAGTGTTGTCCGTTGTTCTGTTTTCAAGCCAAGGAGTCGTTTTTTGAATCCATTCCAGCAACTGAGATACAAAAAATAAAATAAAAAACGTTTCTATTATACATTTCTTCAGCAATTAAACTGTGCCTGATGTTCAACTAATGGCTACTGAATCCTAAAATAATCTACAAATGACTTATCACCAAAATAACAAATATTCTTGTCAGTTGATGAAATACAATTACACAGTAATGGCTCCTATTTTTAAGAAGAATATTGAAATTAATCAAAGCCTTAAAGGTAATAATTCTTATATTGTTGTGCTAAAATGATATGATGTGCTATGAACTATAAAGTTTGAGCAGACAGTACAATTTGACACGTTAAACCTTTTTTAGGTTCCTAGTTCTTAAATATTGAAATGTGTTTGACAAAAGAAAAATTAATAAATAATTGCAAGGATCCACACATTTTTAAATATTTATCAAAATGTGCATTTCTGTGAATTAAATTAAACTGACCAAAGTGACGTACTCTGTTGCTGTCTACGTATTTTATCATTTCAATATAACACTCTTAAACCACAAAAAATGTTTTAAGGTTTCTCATACAAGTACTAAAAATGTAAATGTTGTAACCATGATGGACTAAAAACCTCTGTGTGTTAATACGCTTGAAGCCTAGCAGGTAACGGTTTCTACGAGACAAAAAAGAACTTGAACTTTCCTTACTAAACATCTACGTATTGTGAAAGTAACAAGCTTTTATAAACATTTCTTTATTGTGATGCTGCAAATCTGTTACCCTAAAATGTATTAAGGTTTATTATTCATGGTTTTAAATAACTTCAAAATTCTGTGATCTTTAATCAATTTATCCATGTAGGAATAGCCATGATTCCAATTTTGGTGTTTCAAATCATTTCTAAGTTTTGTGATTTTTAACATAAGAATGTATATTTCACAGTGAAATAATAAAGTTAATATTTTCCTCCACTGAAAGATAGATACTTACTGATAGATACTTACCTCCTCTCACAAAATTGCTTTCCTCAATTTGTACTGCCCTCTATATGCACAAATCTTTATTCTCCATTAGCCTTTATACTCCCACCTACCTCTATGTGTTTTCCATGTGGTATAGTTGCATTGTAGCATGTAAATAGCCATGCAACAGCCCTCCACCAATAGGAGTGTTACATACCATCCTAGCACAGCTGACTTCCTCTATGCAGTGGAACCCATTCTTCACTTCGAGATTAAATATGGAAAAACACACCACAAGTGGGAAGTGTGAATAGAAGTAAGTATCTATCAGAAATATATTTTCAATGTATGAAAATATTAATTTCCAATATGATATCTCCTCTCACAAAATAGCTAGAATCCCACACTGAATGGTGTAAACGTTACCTACAACAGTCCTCTTCAGAAAGCATCTGAAGAGCATGCAAGGAGTGTGCCATCTCAATGAAGAAGAAACACTTGTGTGAAACTGCACAACATCTGAACCCTTGATGGATGAATGTGTCATGAAATGGGCAGAAAAGAGGCACAATCGAAAAGATAAAAGTCCCTTTGGTGTAAAGTGGCTAGGACACATCGGAACATAAATCAGAGGTTAACTCCAGTCCAAAACCAGCAGCACTGAGACTGGATCAATGAGCTCACAGTAGGAGGAGGGTCCTCTACCATTCACCCCTGTACCAAAAACACAAGTCATCATATGTGCATATCTAACATGACCAACATATGTATCCTCTGGGAATGGACATCTGAATGATGGTAGGAAGGTGGAAATGCAACATGGAGGGACAACTCCAGTCCAAATTCATGCACCATTGGGAATGTATCGTCCAGTACTCAGCAGGAGGAAGGTCTCAGCCCACTCACATGTGAGGACTTATGTTGACTGGTCTGGCTCCAACCAACACCAGTTGCCCGGGAACCAACATCCAGGTGGAGGAAGAAAGGAGGGCTCCCAGCCAAAGGGTGAACTGCATATTGGAATGTGATGGAAAAATTCCAGTCCACACGATAAAATATCTGGAATCATACATCAGATCTGCAGTAGAAGGACAGTCACACCACATACACCGACAGAATATTACCACCCTACTTAGTGGCTAGAAGCTGGTAAGTGGTAATGACTCCTGTACTCCACTAGAAGAGGGGGGAAAGAGATGTTTTGGAGAGTCAGGAAGAATGCAGCACTGGAGGAATTGCAATGGATGACAGTGAAACCATATTCTGATAAGCAGACCATAATCAATTTATAAAATCAAGGGAATGGCAGGGATGGGCAGCAATCCCCTTCTGCTTTATTCATGTTAGTCCATGAGTGGACTGTTCAGGATGAACATATTTATAAAGCAAGACACTACGAGGATGAACCTACAAGTAGTCTTGCAGAACACTCCATCTCAACAGTGAACATTAGCAACTTTAATGGTCATACAGTGTGGATTTAAGAATAAGTATAACTGAACAGGCATCATTCACCACACAACAGGATTCCAAAGGAAGTTTAAAGAGGCCCCTGTAAGAGAAAAATATATATAAGGAAAAAACTCATATCCACTCACAGATGAACCAATGAGTGAAGGATGGTGACAAGAGGTAGACGATATCTGGCCACGAAGGAAACTGCCAGACACTGTATATAATGTAAAAAAAAAGTATGAGAAGTGGTCCTACATGTCAGCCAGGACAATCTCCTCCAAAGGACAAGGAAGACAAGCAGCTAGACATTGTGAGAAGGCAAATCTGATGTGAGGAAAGGGAGTCAGAAGACAAGGAGGAACAGGTCATATGTGTAATTTTTCAAACTTATCCAGTTAGGATAAGAGGAGAAGGTCATGGGAAACTGAAGGATTTTAGTGTATAAACAATCTGGAATGGGAACAATGGAAGGGAATTGTGTAGATCCCAAACTGAACATAGGAGACAGTTGGGATCAGTATGGATATATAGATGGGAAATCAAAGGAAGGGAAATAGGAGTGGAGGCAACATTACCTTCACGTGCAGTAGAGGTTTTAAGGAGGAAGGTACAAACAGGATAGAGGAGAACATCAGTTGTGTGGTAAAGGTTATGAGAGACATCAAGTGAGAACACACCTGGCCATCAACATCCACAGGCCAACAGGAGGAGGAAGAAAGGTTTAATGATAGGTGATATAAGAAACAGGAAGCCAGTGGTTAAAAGGCATGTAGGACAACATTAAGAACAAAACAAGAGGGAAATTATAGGACATGAAAATACATGGCAGAAATGGGAAAAATGAAAGGTAGAGGATAACACTGCACTATAACCAGCAATGGTAGAAACAGAAAGACCATTATAAAAAGCCATGTAAAATTTGGATAAGGGATGAACTCCTGACAGAGATCAATGGCAAAAAATATGACACTGATGCTGGTACACTGAAATGGAAGCAGGGCAGACAGAGTGGAAAAGAAGGGACACTACCCGGGTGGAAAGTTCAGAACCTCTTACAATGGACTGGACTGTTGAGCTCCCATTGATCATGAAGTATCCCTTGAAGAGAACTCATGTGGGCACAACCAAGGGGAATAAGGGCCTCCAAGGAAGTCCCCAAAAAGAAAAAGAACCTCTCATGCAGGTAGGAAAAGTGTGGATTGATCCTTCTGAATGATAAACTCCAAGGAACACAGTCGGAGGGGAGAAGGTAATTGAAGAATACCCCAAGATGAATGATGTATTAAGTCCATGTGAAAACAGACTTCTCTACCTTGATCAGCCAACCCACCCGAGCAGCTTCCCTGAGGAGAAACTGTGCATTGATGGAAGAAGCTGAAAGCGAAGAAACCAGTCATCCATGTAGTGATGGAAACAAAGTCCATGCAAATGAAGAAGTTGGCAAATGCCTGGACCACCTGAGAAAATATGTAGGGAGCTGAGGTCAACCCAAAAGGGAGAGCTTGGAACCGATATACACATTCACCATGGACAAAACAAAGAGAATGTTGGGTTGCAGTGCAAATGGGGATATAAAGGTAAGCATTGGACATTGATCTTTGACATCCAAAGACCTGAAATAAAAGCCTACTGAAGAGAAAGGAAAGACTCCATGGTAAGCCAAGGAACTTCCATATAGCAGTTCAGACAAGAGAGATTGATAACAGGATGAAAATCCCCAGTTTTATTAGGGATTACAAGAAGACAGGAATAGAAACCTGGAAGAGTATGAAAAACTGGTTCTATAGCACCCAGGAGGTGAAGGTATTGAATCACAGCAGAAAGATGCTGGCTGGAAAGGGTGAAGGGAATAGGAAAAGGTGATAGGGGAGGTGGAGAAAGAAAATGAAGGGAGAGTCTTTCTGATAAGACCCAAACAAACCCATCAGTTTGTGGTAAACGTCTCCCAAAATCTGCAAAAAGAAGCAGTCTAGCCCTTACGGGACCCAATCCCATGGGAAAATCACCAGTATCATTGGCAGCATGTGGGTCAGCAGTAAACAAGTATATGCAGTGAAGGAGCAACCCGTGAGGAAGGAACAGGTAAGAAAGAAGAAGATGGGGAAATTGTGACAAATGTGTGTGGCCAGAGAGGAGAGGGAAGTTTGCAAATGACATATTTCAGTCATGACTCCAATAAGTCAGGAACCTCCCCAAAAGCAATTTACTCTAAAAAGGGGGCCTTGCGTAGATTTCGCAAAGATGAGGGAAGAGACGAACGAGTTAAAAGAGCATCACTACCTAAGAGATCTCAGGAGCCATGCATGGAGTGAAAGGGCAGAAGAAGGACAAGTGTGCCAATGTGGACAGGAGTAAACAAGTGTACACTGTGAAGGAACAGGTAAGGGAGATGAAGGAGGGTGGGGAAGATTGTGACAAATGTGTGGCCAGGGAGGAGAGGGAAGTATGTAAAGTGGTAGAATCCACTCATGACTCCAATGAGTCAGGAAGAACCCCCTCAAAAAAGGGGACTTGCATAGATTTTACAAACATGAGGGGAAGATGCACAAGTTAAAAAAGCGTCCCTAATAAGAGGTCTCAACAACAAAGAAGCCATGTCTGGAAGAAAAGTGGAGAAGGACAAGTGTGCCAATGTGGACAGGAGGAGGAAATGGTCACACGTCAATAAAGAAGATAATGGGTCATAGAACATAGGAGACAAAACACAACATACCTGTAATACTAACTCCAGAAAAGGTGAAAAGTCGTGGCACTTCCATGGTTTCAGAATGAGACTGCACGATAAAAAAGATGGAGGGAAAAGGCCATCCAAATTCTCATCATCCTGTTTTGGCTCCCCTGAGAAGGAGAGAAGTGGCTGATGTTCATGAGACCCATGGCCACATGAAGGAAAACATCTCCTGGCAGACAAGAGCCAAAGCTTTCTCAGCCAATAACATAAAATCTCAAGCCATCATGATAAGCTGTTGGTTCATCAGTAGTGTCTGAAACAGTAGTAGTTGTGATTTGAAACTGTAAATTCACGTTAACCTTATCATTACAGGTTTTCCTACGGTTTGGGTCAGAGGGCATGTCATCACGTTTGTAGACTTACATTCAAAATTTTATTGAACTACTATTTTATGAATGTATGTCAATAAGTTTGGTATCAATTTGTAGATTATAATTAAAATTTTAGTATTATATATTAGTTAATTTCATAATTTAAAAATAAGTATTAAAACAAAATTCTAAAATATCAATTTTTGTGTGTCACGTGGTATATTGAACGCAGCTTTGGTTTAAATTAGATGTTTGTGATGTCCAAGTACAAAGTCTATAGTTTCTTATGAAATAAAAACTCAAATTACTGATATTGACAAGAAAGAATATAAAATAAGAACCTCCTATCTTTTCTATTTTCTGAGATATTATTATATTTAGCATATCAAACACGGTGGTCCTGACCATCTCTTTCATTTTTGGAAATGCTTGTTTAAGTATGACTACTTGTCTCTATGAAGTGTTTATAACCAATCGAAAGCACAGCAAAATGTTCGCATAGGAAAAACCATCTTTTTCACTGTATATTGCAAAGAAGAGGTAAAACAAAACGGTGATTGAAAAATTATATTTTTTTAGACCCAAATACAGCTTAGTTAGTAAGCCTGATAAATTACAGTGGAATCCTGTGGTACTGATATAATAATTTATTATTTTTTTCTTATTTCAAAATGCAAACATAAAACCTAAAAAATTATTTTGTTTTACATACTCCACATGCAAAATTCAAAAAGGCTTAGCAAATTATGAAAAGCAAGTACAAATTTCGTAAGTAGAAGAGATTGTTTTCTGTATTTCTTTATTTACTGTTCTATGTTTTAAGAAAACTAATTGAAATTTAAGAATTTATTTGTATGTAGTAATAAAATACATACATATATAATACAATTGTATTCTACAAAATACTCGTCCATTAAAACAAAGCCAAAACAGTTGCACTTTGTAAAGGCCATTTTATGTTATTAGATACAATAACATAAAGCTGCACGACCTCATGCAACTTCTGTAATGTTAGTCAGACATGGTTGAAAGGTCAATAAAATAAAAACAATAAATATATATAGATTAATGTTACTGTTTAATGTTTACTGATAAACTGCAAAATGTCATGAAGATATACATACATTTTAAAAAGTAATGGTATAATTACTTTATGGTTACTTTGGTGGGTATGGGCTGGGTGGAATCCACCCAGACTGTAGTCAAAGAGTTAATTTACCTAAGTGTAATAACACTCCATTGAAAATAAATGAAGTCAACAGGAAGCAGTTACAAAACCACACAAAAAAGATAATAAACAGAATTTAAAATATTTCAAATTATTTGTTTGTTTGTTTTGAAGTTAAGCACAAAGCTACACAATGGGCTATCTGTGCTCTGCCCACCATGGGTATCGAAACCCGGTCTCTGGTGTTGTAAGTCCGCAGACATACCGCTGTGCCACTGGGGGGCAATTCAAATTAAAAAACAATTTTCTAAAGGTGGAAAATGAAGGCAAAGTCACAAATTCAAAAATCAATTGAACCCCAAATTAACCAAGCAACAAGCGAGATATCTGATCATTGTCATGCCAAATTGAGAAGTGAAGATTAGGTTCTACTGCAGAGAGGGAGTCAGCTGCATTAAGAGGGCTTGTTGTACTCCTAATGCATACTTACTTGCATGCTACAATGCAGCTATACCATATGGAGGTAGGAGGGACCATAAAGGCTAGTGGCGAGCAAACATTTTTACTTATAGAGGGCAGTACAAATCGAAGAAAGCTATTTTATGAGAGGAGGTAAGATATCATATCCAAATCATGTTTTGTTAACTTTGGTGTTTTGAAAATTTGTGTTCTTTAATTAGAGTACGCATGTATAGTTTGTTGTAAATTACAATCTTTTCAATACTTACATCACTGACTAATCTCTCATATTCGTCCATTAACCTCTCATTTTCTTGGTTCACTTTCAACACTTTACAGATACGATTTGATGCTGTCTCTGCCTGAAATATAATAAGACGTTCAAGTGTCTAGAATAAGTATAACATCTTTATTAGTCTTAATATAAAAACAGGAGGATTATTTCATCTCAAACACAATCAGTTGTAAAGTCCTACAGAAAATTTTTCATTCATCGTCTTCTTACATTTTATTAAATAAAATTTAACGAATGTTTACAATTATCAAAAGATTAACTTACTTGCTGAGCTCCAGAGAAAGTATGATAATATGAAGAAACATATGTCATGACTGCTCTTTCATCTGGCATAGCAGTGGTGTTGAGATCTGAGACAAAAAACAACAACAATGCAACTGTTAGTAAACAAACTGTATGAGACAATTAAGGGAAATAAGTGAAAAATAGGCTTAGATATATATATATATATATATATCAAACTAACGCCATCTATTTACTGTAAATATATCACACACACATAAACAAAAGTTTTAACTTATATTAAAAGACAGAGCCTCTGAATTATTAAATAGATAATGACAACTATATATATTTAAAAAAAAAACAGGAAACAGCATGATAAAAATCTCCATCTTCAAATTATAATTACGAACATATTATGTACGGTAAGTAACAAGACATTCAGCATGAAAATTGTCAATGCTCAAAATTCATGATTACAATATTATGAATCTGGGTGAAGTTTGTTATTTTTGTTAATTTTTCACCCAAATTTAAAATTCTACATTTCTTTTGAGTCTAAACCTTTGGACTAATGTTTTTATTATGAAAGTTACATACTGTGTTCACACATTCAGTTTAACCATCTACTTTTTCCAATAACATTTCTAGCAACCCCCCCCCCCAAAAAAAGTTTTAAACACTATTGCAGAAATGTTTATTAAGCTTCATTTTGGAAAACCATTATGACTAATCACGGAGAAAAGTACAGAATTGTGGCAATTTAGATTTCAAGTACTTAACACTATTCTTTGTATACGTGCACAGTAGCCAGTACTGTAGTTTCACAGTAACATTAGAAAAGCAGCCAGTACTGTAGTTTCACAGTACCGTTAGAAAAGTAGCCAGTACTGTAGTTTTACAGTACCGTTAGAAAAGCAGCCAGTACTGTAGTTTTACAGTACTGTTAGAAAAGCAGCCAGTACTGTAGTTTTACAGTACTGTTAGAAAAGCAGCCAGTACTGTAGTTTCACGGTACCGTTAGAAAAGCAGCCAGTACTGTAGTTTCACAGTAAAGTTAGAAAAGCATCCAGTACTGTAGTTTCACAGTAAAGTTAGAAAAGCATCCAGTACTGTATCTTCACAGTAACATTAGAAAAGCATCCAGTACTGTAGCTTCACAGTAACAATAAAAAAGCATCCAGTACTGTAGCTTCACAGTAACAATAAAAAAGCATCCAGTACTGTAGCTTCACAGTACCGTTAGAAAAGCAGTCAGTACTGTAGTTTCACAGTAAAGTTAGAAAAGCAGCCAGTACTGTAGTTTCACAGTACCGTTAGAAAAGCAGCCAGTACTGTAGTTTCACAGTACCGTTAGAAAAGCAGCCAGTACTGTAGTTTCACAGTACTGTTAGAAAAGCAGCCAGTACTGTAGTTTCACAGTACCGTTAGAAAAGCAGCCAGTACTGTAGTTTCACAGTAAAGTTAGAAAAGCATCCAGTACTGTATCTTCACAGTAACATTAGAAAAGCAGCCAGTACTGTATCTTCACAGTACCGTTAGAAAAGCAGTCAGTACTGTAGCTTCACAGTAACATTAGAAAAGCATCCAGTACTGTAGCTTCACAGTAACGTTAGAAAAGCATTCAGTACCACAACTTTACAGAAAAGTTAGAAACCAATTTAGCATGGTAATAGGACAATAATAAATCTGAATAACATCTTCTTATAATGGAAGGCTCAGGTTGGTTTGATAAATGACAATCTATTTTCAACCATTCACATTTTATAAAAGATTTCATTCATTCATATAATAAACAGTTAAAGCTTTATACACATGTACTGTTTTATTACCCAAAGTTGAACTAAGAGTAACAACTACTAATGTTATTTTAAGTAAACTAAACTATTTTTCATTGTGTCATGCACTATCAGATAGAGATGACTACTTCTTACGTTAAAGTAATAAATGGTACGAACAAAAACATCAACAAAAATGTTATTAAGTACAAACACTTGTCAAAATACAAATCCTTATAATAGCTACAATCATTCACAGTACACCTTATATCACTAAAACCTTCTGAGCAGACACATTATTTGTTTTCGTTTCATAACACACTTTTTTATGCTTGTTAGTGCTTTTTCTTCACCATGCATAGTTTTTGTTACCTGTTGAAGCATGGCAGTTTGAATTTCATCAGCTGTGAGTGCTGGCACCCACTAACTCTGAAGAAGAAATAAAACCTGTTTTAATCTCCATTTTAGTAGTTCTACTGTTTTAATCTCCATTTTGGTATTGCTAGAATATGAAACAGTCAAAAAAGCTACTTACCTAGATTTCTTCATTTACATCAATTACTCAAAAGTTAAGTGTTTGTGATTTTAAGAAAAACAAAGAAACTAGAAGTTGTGAGGAACAAACAAAAAGAATGTTTAAAATACACTTGTATTAATTGTCTTAATAATATACAGAAAGGATTGAAAGGTACAACAAAGAAAACAAGAGATACACATTTTTATTTCAAATATTATGTCAAAAAGTTTGGACAATAAGAGTTTCAAGTATACGCAAAACATTCAATCAAAAGATATCTACAAGAACAGTAGCATAAGTAAACTGTCAATAGGATGTAATTCAAAGTTTTTTTAAATATCTGTATCTAATAGCCAAAATTACGTTCAGTTTAGGTTATTTTATTTAATGAGATGCGAGGAGCAAAAAAAAAACAATTCTTCCTTGCGTTAAATTACACAAAATAACTTTCAACGGTGCTTTCGTAGAAATAAGCACAAATAAAAGGTGGAGTAGTAAAGCAACAATGAGAAGAGTTGAAACAGAAAAAAATACAAAAACAAAAATAGAAGACAAATAATTTAATATTTCAATCAAATGTTCAACAGAAACATCATAAGGTACTGCTGACAAAATATAGATACATTTTAATCACTAGAGATTGTTTAATGATGAAAAGGTTCAAATACTTTTTATCTTGTCTGAACAGTACCTAGTCTCGTACAAGATTTGCACAGTCAATCAAACACATACTAGTCATCAAGTCTTCAAAGACTTTTTGTTTTTAAATAACACATTAATACTGAAAGAATTATAATACATTTACACTAACCTTCTGCATCTAACATTTTTGGAATGTTCAAGTGTTTTTCTGCAACATCGAAAGCGAGGTTCAGGTTTTCAACAGGGTTATCCTATTAATATGATATGTTAAACTAAATATTCGAGAAATAAACAAATTACTGTATTCACACAAAGTAAACAGAATAAAAAACTGAACATAGAACTAAAATATCTTAATAAAATCTGTATTAATTTCAAAAGCAAATGTAAAATCCATTAACTTCCAAATGTCCAGATGTACAGATTAGATGCATCTGTTATATGGTTTGTTTTATTCATCGCAAAAAAAAAAAAAAAATACATGGATGAAATAGTCTGAAACTTCAGAGTAGCTTTTAAAAAATACACAGTTTCTGTTAATAAAATACTATTTTTGTATGTGATATTTGTATAAATTTGTACCTTTTGAAAATTCAGATAGATTTCATTGTAAGAAGAATTTTTAATTAAAAGAAAATATACACCTGGAAAAAGTTAAGCACCCCCGTGTTTTTTTCAAGTGATTCAGATTCGACGTTCTTGTGACTGATTATAAATTACCATTCAATCTAAACGTGTTTATCAAATGAAATTATGCATTATTGGGCA
>NW_013671970.1:6880-10833 GCF_000517525.1 Limulus polyphemus | reverse complement strand
GTCACACCTGAATGCTCACATCCTTTTAATTATGTTTGAAATTATGAACATTGCTCAACATCATGAAAATTAAACCTTATTTTCAATAAGCAATCCTGAAAAATATTTGGGGGTGCTTAACTTTTTTCCAGGTGTATATATTTTTTTGTAGATTTTAATTACCAATTTGTAAGTTTTCCTATGTTCTTTTAAAACTTTCCAATAAGGTTTTTACTTTATAAAACTTTAAATATTATCTTTGTTTGGATTTGTTGGTGTTTAGTATTGCTAGTATACAATATAAATAACATTTTTCTCCATACCAAAATTACAAGCAAGCCAGCTCTTTTTAAACTTTTTATAAATTATTAATTATAAGGTTTTATTCAATAAATGTAATAAGTTTTAAAATGTTTTATTTTCATCTATATATACACACACACACACACACACACATATTTATGTTTATTTTCTCTTTGCCCATTCAAGCAGTTATTTAAACTGATAAGGCCTAATATAAACAAGGCCTAACGCAGTTGCCTGGTAGGTTAAACAAAATAATTTAACTAAGCCTATGTTATTTTGTTGCATAAAAAACATTTCTTTTCCTATTATATTGCAATATTATACTTCAAATGAAGCATAAAATAATAAAGCAAGCTTTTTACGAGTTTGAAAATATTTTACAAATCAAGACTGTAATTATCACAGAAGTTGTTCACAAACATACTTCCTTCAAGCAACATCTCGCTAAGCTTTTATCATGTTTTTCCTGTATGTGAATCTCTGATGAACTGGAATCCACATTGGTTTATACAGTTGAAAAGAATAGAAAAAGACCTTTCATTACATGTTTAGACCATTAGCCTAAGGCTTCTTGAAGCTAGGATAAAAAACCATTACATCACACTGAAACAATAGAGACTGAAAAACGGTGATTGGCTAAATTCAATAAACCTACACTTGTAGTTATTACAAGGCCAAATTAGCACTATTTTATTTAAAACTATTTACATGTTTAGACCACTAGCCTAAGGCTTCTTGAAGCTAGGATAAAAAACCATTACATCATTCTGAAACAATAGAGACTGAAAAACGGTGATTGGCTAAATTCAATAAAACTACACTTGTAGTTGTTACAAGGCCAAATTAGCACTATTTTATTTAAAAATATTTTGAATTACCTCCTATGAGCTACAAGTGGAATATTATACCTCAGAAAAACATGTTTTTTGTTTGGAGGAAGCTGAAATTAACCCAAGACCAAAATTTGGAATTTTTGAAATCTTTATGTATAAAATTATAAAACTTTTTTATTGAATAAATTTAAAATATTTTTTTAGTGCATTGAAGAACAACTACAATTTTACTTTCTATAATTTTTCCCTCAAAAACTTACACATGTTAAGTAGTCTCTGGTCACGTGACCTCTTTGTTCTTTACTCTATACATATTCACATGTCTATGTAAACTACTTGTACCTGATGATGATACAACCTCATTGAAACGTTGTACAACTGATACTGTGTTAACACATTTGCTGCCTCGTGCTCCACCGATGGGTCACAGACAATTATGTTTCAAAGCCAAATTTCTTAAGTTTGGGATACTGTGACTGCTCCTCGGCACCTCTTGAATAGCACTAGGGTAGGAATTATTGATACTACTGGTGGCAGCGAATAGGTTAAACTGGTAATAAAGTTTTCTTCGTTACTCATTCAAGCCATCTTTAAATCTCATTGTGTCAAAGTGGGTTCCTCATCATCAAATATTTAATGTTAACCCTACATTAAATTCATACACTACTCCCAGACATTTATATTTAAGAGTGAATTCAAGTCAATAAGAATACCTATACTGAATTGTATATCTATTTTTAAAACATATATTTCATAGTAAACTTTACAATCCAACACAAACTTCAATAAGTTTTCTTTACCTAAATCAAAATATGTAACTATTTTAGAAATGGAATAGAAAAGAAACTTACTTTGGATAGTTTGCTGTAGTCTAATAAATCTGGTCTATGTCGATGAATCAGAGCACAAAAGGCTAGCCCATCCTTCCAGCTATCAAAAACAACATTAAAGGTTAAATCTCACATTTTATAACTTCTCTATTAACAGCAGCTTCATCCTTAATGCTTCTATAAAACAAACCAATTAAAATGCAAGAACCAGAAAAACATAAAGAAACTCTTATAATCTGTTTCACACTCAAATATATAAAAGTACATTATATGATAAACAGATGAGCTAAAGTGGTTTGAATATAATCAAGTACTTAATTCACTTCTTTTAAATTATTGAAAATTAACATATAAATAATGCATGCCTTATTTGTTAAAAAAGTTTACATTAAGAATTGAAATTAATCTGATAGTTTAAGCTTCTTATCTACCTGTAAAAGGACTTATTATCCTTATTTTTATCTTGTTAGCCACCTGTTTTGGGGGCTTGTTACCACTAGTTTTGCATCTTGTGAGACACCTGTTTTGGGACTTGTTACCACTAGTTTTGCATCTTGTTAGACACCTGTTTTTGACTTGTTATCCACTTATTTTTAAGCTTATTATCCTTAGTTTTTATCTTGTTAGCCACCTGTTTTGGGGCTTGTTACCACTAGTTTTGCATCTTGTCAGACACCTGTTTTGGGGCTTGTTACCACTAGTTTTGCATCTTGTTAGACACCTGTTTTTGAACTTGTTATCCACTTATTTTTAAGCTTATTATCCACCTACTCTTAAACTTGTTACCCATCTGCTTTGGATCTTGCTTATCCATCTGTATCTTAACTTGTTATTTGTTTGTTTTTTAACTTACTTGCTTGTTTCTTTTTTAACTTATTTGCTTGTTTCTTTTTTTAACTTATTTGCTTGTTTTTTTAACTTGTTATTCACTTGTTTTTTGAACTTGTTATTCACTTGTTTTTTGAACTTGTTATTCACTTGTTTTTTGAACTTGTTATTCACTTGTGATCAATCCATTTTGAACTTGTAATTCACTTGTTTTTTGAACTTGTTATTCACTTGTGATCAATCCATTTTGAACTTGTAATTCACTTGTTTTTTGAACTTGTTATTCACTTGTGATCAATCCATTTTTAACTTGTTACTTCCTTGTTTTTTTGAACTTGTTATCCATCTGTTTTTAACTAGTTATTTGATTGTTTATTAACTTGTTATCCATCTGTTTTTAACTAGTTATTTGATTGTTTATTAACTTGTTATTCATCTGTTTTTAACTAGTTATTTGCTTGTTTATTAACTTGTTATTCATCTGTTTTTAACTAGTTATTTGATTGTTTATTAACTTGTTATTCATCTGTTTCTAACTAGTTATTTGCTTGTTTTTTTTAACTTGTTATCCATTTTTGAAGTTCATTTGAGGAGAATGATGAAAACTAACATTGCATATAAGCTTGAAAATATGTGGATAACGCCAATTAAAACATTCTTGATAAGTTTATACATAACCAACTACAGTTGCTTTTAAATTAAAACTACATTAATGTAAAAGGGAGATGTTAACATTGACAATCCTTTTTTATTCATATAATTTCAATTGGTAATTCTTTATCCTCAAAACAATGCTTCATTAATTTCTAGTTTCAGTCTCAAGGTAACCTTAATGAAAAACCTGCCACGAGGAACAACGAAATTAAACTCATGTTGTGACAACCATTCTCACTGTTCAGAAAATTCAATCATTTATAAATTTCAAATTCTAATGCCCTCTGGGGGTAAGTGGATAAATTTTAAGTCAAAATATATGTCTACCTACGTACATTATATCTGAAAAGTGTCACTGTTTTTTTAATTCTTGAATCTCTGATCTTGGTTGCGATCTTCATACTAAACAAACAATATCATAATCTGTAACACTGACAAACAAACAATATCATAATCTGTAACACTGACAAACAAACAATATCATAATCTGTAACACTGACAAACAAACAATATCATAATCTGT
>NW_013671970.1:0-6275 GCF_000517525.1 Limulus polyphemus | reverse complement strand
TGACAAACAAACAATATCATAATCTGTAACACTGACAAAGAAACAATATCATAATCTGTAACACTGACAAAGAAACAATATCATAATCTGTAACACTGACAAAGAAAAACTGCATTTCAGTACATGGCTAGTGTAGTAAGATGTTTGCCTTTAATAATTCTTTTTGAAATCAATATGGCAGGTCGAAATCTTCATGCTGCTAAATACAACATATGAACTTGGAAAATTCTACAAGTTTTTAGTACATTTCAAACTTTCTATGGTATTGTGTTTATTTTAAAAGGACTTTTTCATCAGTTTATAATCAATGTGTATAGACTCACACAGTAAACACAACAACAGCATTATTACAGTACAAACTAGAACAATAAACACTAGAAATATAGTAGCTACAATACATGCTATAAGAGTAAAAATATAAACTAGAATGATACAACTTAGAACAATACCATCTGGAAAACAGTCTAACAAGCTATATCAATACTTACTAGAACAATTGATGCTAAGATACTGTTTAACATTTTATAGACACTGAAGATAAGTGGTCTGACATCGAAAACCAACCCATAATTCATTTTGGAGAGCACATAATACTTTAAACATTATAAATATTTTTGGTTTAACCGAGGGCATGACACATCAGTTATCTTATAATGTGGAAGCAACAGAACAACGAATCATTTGAAAAATGATTTCAAAGATATATCACATAAATTCATTAAAAACAATAATTACCATAGAACTTATAACAACTTATCCTCAATAGCAAACTTAGTAGATAACATTAGTGAATGTATTCTAATTCAGGTAACTAAACAAATAACTTGTTAGACTAATACGGTAGATAACATTGGTGAATGTATTCTAATTCAGGTAACTAAACAAATAACTTGTTAGACTAACATGGTAGATAACATTAGTGAATGTATTCTAATTCAGGTAACTAAACAAATAACTTGTTAGACTAACATGGTAGATAACATTAGTGAATGTATTCTAATTCAGGTAACTAAACAAATAACTTGTTAGACTAACATGGTAGATAACATTTCACTTTTGCCCTTTTCACTTCATTTTATCCAGATTTTTTCATGCAAAATTCTTCATATTTTTTTAAAGCATCAAACTCTATAAATAAGAAGAGAAACACTTTATAACTACAGGAATCTTAGTCTTTTTTTCATACCTCAAGTGGAAATTCTGAACATTTACATTTCTATAAGGAGCTGTTTTTCTCTGGCACCATAACAGTAAACCTTCTTTTGCTGTCATTTCTAAGAGAAAACATAAATATCACTACATAATTTTTACTCCAATTTCTGACTGTACTCTGAATTTCAGTTTAATTCTATCACACACGTTATAAAGAACATAATGTCATATTATTGTAATTCCATGAAACATAAACTTCATTGCCAGTTCACTAGTTATGGAGAAGTGTATGTATCGAAGGAAAGCAATCTGACTGTCAGGTTTCTTCAACTGTGATTCTTCACTTTTTATTTTTATCCATGTTTTAGATATCACAAAAATAAACAATAAATAGTCAACTATTCAAAAACACTCAAGTTTTGGGTCTTTTTTTTTTAGATTCATTGCATTATTTTGAGTAGAACAGATTATATAATTCACTAAAACAGATCAACATGATCATTGTTACAGTAATTACTCTTCCAAGCTTGTCACACATTCATTAAATAACAATGAAAAATATTTAAATCAAGGATAAAAAAATAGTCCTTTAAAGACTGTGTTAACCGTGCATATGCATTATATTAAGTATTTATGTATCTTAAACACTGTGTAACATCTACTACACTTACTGTTATATTGTTTGTGTATCTTAAACACTGCACTGTGTGAAATCTACTACACTTACTGTTATATTGTTTATGTATCTTAAACACTGTGTGAAATCTACTACACTTACTGTTATATTGTTTATGTATCTTAAACACTGTGTGAAATCTACTACACTTACTGTTATATTGTTTATGTATCTTAAGCACTGTGTAAAATCTACTACACTTACTGTTATATTGTTTATGTATCTTAAGCACTGTGTGAAATCTACTACACTTACTGTTATATTGTTTATGTATCTTAAGCACTTTGTAATATTACTACAATTATTGTTATAATAAGTGCTTATGTATCTTAAACACTGTAAAATCTACTACAGTAACCAGGTTTGATCACTGCATTGTTTTCAGTATTTTTTAACAAAATAAGCAATTTTGTTAAGTGTTTTTAAAACATTAACTGTTTTTAGGTTTTGTAATTAAAAGCTACATACATACATATATATATTTTTTTTTTCTAATGCTTTTCCTTACACACTGAATATTAAAAAAGACATTGAATATTATTTCTGTATATTTTAAGACTAGTGTAATGTGTTAGAATAGTTTATATTTTACAGCCTGACATTAAGATATCTGGATCCAGCAGCACTGTTCCTGTTATTTTCCTGACATATATATATATATATATATATATATATATATATACGTACTTGACTGGTTTCTATTTTACATTCTGACCCTAGAATTCCTGAATCCTGCAGAACTATTTTTCCTATTATTCAACACAAATATTACAAGCTTACCTTCAACCAATATATCTTGAATAGCAAAACGAAGAATGATAGTCCAGATAAGACCTAGTGTCATTTTATAATATATTACAAGCTTACTTTCAACCGATATATCTTGAATAGCAAAACGAAGAATGGTAGTCCAGATAAGACCTAGTGTCATTTTATAATACATTACAAGCTTACCTTCAACCGATATGTCTTGAATAGCAAAACAAAGAATGATAGTCCAGATAAGACCTTGTGTCATTTTATAATATATTACAAGCTTACCTTCAACCGATATATCTTGAATAGCAAAACGAAGAATGATAGTCCAGATAAGACCTAGTGTCATTTTATAATATATTACAAGCTTACCTTCAACTGATATATCTTGAATAGCAAAACGAAGAATGATAGTCCAGATAAGACCTAGTGTCATTTTATAATACATTACAAGCTTACCTTCAACCGATATATCTTGAATAGCAAAACGAAGAATGATAGTCCAGATAAGACCTAGTGTCATTTTATAATATATTACAAGCTTACCTTCAACCGATATATCTTGAATAGCAAAACGAAGAATGATAGTCCAGATAAGACCTAATGTCATTTTGATGTTTCCATCCACAATTTCTGAAAAAGGTAAACAAAAAAATGAATTTTCTCTTTCAATAGCTGAGATAGTGAAAAAAATTAAAATTGTAATTTTTTTCCCTATTCTTTATTAATAATGATTTTTAGCTGAAACATAAACCTAAGATAGTGTGACAAAAGCATGAGCATGCCAGCCCAAAGAATCTTCTTCAAAGGATTATGGAAGTGAACAGCCAACGAGCAAGTTAGGTGACACATTTGAATGGAAGGCATCTGGAAATGCTGACATGCATCACTATCCATAAAATATACACAAATTGGATAAGCTGTCAAGAGAAAGATTGCAAATGGATGAAGGATTCTGCAAAAGGAATAGACGGGATCGGAAACCACAAAAGGAAGAAATGGGGGCAAATAACAATGGAGCACACTAACAGAACAGAGAAGGTGATTGGGACTCAATTTGGAATAAAAATGAGAAATGCAAAGAAAATGTATAGGAGTTAATACACTATCACCCTATGCCATGCAGACATCTTAGGGAGAAAAGCACAATCCAGATAAAGAAATATATAAAAGCAACAGAATAGAATGCGAAAAGAATTGATGGCATACACATCAGAATATTGACAACCACAGGTTTAAAGTTTTAAGGGAAGAAGTGATATAAGGAACAGGAAGCCAAAGATTCAAAGGGAGGTACCGTAAGGGTATGGGGAACAATATCAACAACTCAGTCAGGTTGGTTAGAAGAACATGGAGGACTGGGGAAGAAAAACCCAATAGAATGGGAAAACAGGAAAGTAATTGAGAGAGCCACCTGGTAACCAGCAGTAGTTGAGATAAACCAGCCCCGGTCAAAAAGCAGGGTGAAGAACATAGATAGATGAAGAGTGGAAGGACAAGAGGGTAATGAGGATCGACAAAGAGACCAACAGTGATAAAGACCCCACTTCCACTGATAAACTTCTAAGGAGGATTTGAAAAAAGAATGAGACAGGAAGAAGGCTACATGTGAAAAGAGTCCTGACTGTTCTGCAAGGGACCAGACAAATCCAACATGAAAATCAGAGTGATGATATTAGCTGGATGGAACACAAAAGTATAAGGCTGAAGAAGGAAGTATCATGAAAGCAGAAGAGAAGAGGAGGGGAAGAAATCAGAAGGCTCAGCAAAAAAAACACAATTGAACCAGTAAATACAGCATCACCAGAAGGACACGATAAATAGTCGGTAAGCACAAAGGAAGAGATTGGACTATTCCTAACTGAATGCATCAACTGCTAGCACCAATTAATCCAGAACATGACAACTAAAAAGGGGAAGCTTGGTACTGCCTTAAGTGGAAAAGCCATCAGAAAACATGAGGATTGAGGGACCACTCTGGAAAAGGGATCCCAAGTGAACTTCTATTGGCCATGTAGAGACCACAGTAAAAGACACATTTAAGCAAGACCCAAGGGATAAAGGGTTCCAAGAAAGCCCAAGTCCCCAATAGATAAAAACCTCTCATGCAGAAAGAGAAGTAGAAGATAAAGCTGTGGAAACCAAACCCTTAACATCACAAGTTTCCCCAAATATCAGCAATAACCTAAAAGTGTACACAGAATCTGGTAAATATTGTATAATACCTCTATAATTCAGGTAGTAAATATTATAAATGTAGAATACTGAAGTTAATATTTCAAGATAACTCTAGCATTCAGAATATTGTTAATATTACATGACAAGGGCAAATTTCAAGGCCTTGAATATAAATCATGGGACATACCTTCTGCTCCAATAGACACAAGCTTTACTCCCTTGCTAGCTATAAAATCGAGAGCTTTATTGACATTAGCAATCTTGTGAAACCTCATCCTCCCTTTGTCTGGACGAGGCAACATTTCTCCAGATATTACCTCTAAAAGTAGCATAAGTTTCAGCCCATTGCGGAAATCTTCTTCTATATTTTCAATCTGTGTTTCAGCTTTTCGAAGGTGGGAGTTACACCATGCTGTAAAAGTCTATATATGTAAGAAAAAATCAGTTGTTATTAAAAACAATTTATGATACAAATAATAATTTTTGTACTCTTGGAATTTATTATTTTCTTCCAAAGTGTGAAGAAAAAATAGAATGAAGAAAGCCATTTGTTTTTTTGGGTTAGTTTGGTTCACAAAGGTTGCAACATGAACAAAAATATGACAAACCTTTACAGTGAATTTTAGAACACTTTTGTGTAACTCACATATTGTCTTTTAAACATGCTATAAGAATCAACAGAAGTAGGTGCTGTTACTAATTGTACAATGTTTCATTACATGGTTGGTACATAATTCTGATTCTTAATAAGTGCTTTAAACAGCATTAAGTTCAAATAAAAATAGCTACAAATAAAGTGGCTTTATACACAATTTATTATTAAGAAATACTAAAAACAAAACAAATGCATATTAAAAACAATGAAGAATACACTGCATTCATACAAAAACTCTCATTCATTAATAAAAATTCAAAATTGAAAAGAAAAAAACTAATCATAGGCTGACCTAAAAATATTTAAAAAAATAAGCATGTGAAAAAAATTGTGACTTCATATCCTAGAAAGTACAGAGTTGTGTACAGTTCAAACTCCCTTCTCATAACATTCTTTGTCAGACAATAACTAAAACAATCGGAATATTTTAATGTACGTTTTGACAATTATTATCTGAAGCAAAATTACTATCAAATGTCTATACAACCTCACTACAGCCATCATGTTGTAAGTCATCCCTAAAATTACATCAAATGTCTATACAACCTCACTACAGCCATCATGTTGTAAGTCATCCCTAAAATTACTATCAAATGTCTATACAACCTCACTACAACCATCATGTTGTAAGTCATCCCTAAAATTACTATCAAATGTCTATACAACCTCACTACAGCCATCATGTTGTAAGTCATCCCTCAGGAAAACTTTGGGTATTGAGAAATCAGAGTATTGTTGGTATTCAACAGCTCCATGTTATCCCATCCATCGTTATGTAAAATATGAAACAACTTGAAGATAATGACAAGATCCATCTATTATTAGTGTCTTGGGTATTGAGAAATCAGAGTATTGTTG
>NW_013671969.1:47212-49826 GCF_000517525.1 Limulus polyphemus | reverse complement strand
GGAGAAGAAGAACACCTTTCCGATTGAGAGTGAAGGGCGTTTTTGATGAAGGCCTTGATTTAAACGTTCCAATTGCTGACTATAGATCTCTGCATTGACAGTTCGCTGTGAATTTAGAAGTTCGAAATGAATTGCTCCTTTGATGTCCCACCAAATGTAAAACATCAATTTCTGCGGATGGAGTCCAGGTTTTGGGATCGGAAATGGTTTTTGTATAGGACTGGGCCATTGTTTTTGGCGTTTAATATTAGAGAATCTTTCGTCACCGGTGACAATTCTGTCCAAAAAAGGTTCACGTGCACTACGTGCCAGAAGAGACGAAGCAACGTTCACATGTTGTTAGACTTAACAAGCGTCTTCAGAGCATCAATATCAATTCCAACATGTCGGTACCCGCCATCACACTTTTTAAGGCTAAAGTCACTTGAACAGTGGCATGAAGAGGTTCTATGATGCCCGGGGCCTTGTACCTAAGACCTTGGGGAAGCGCAGAAAGGGTTCTACTATACGATTCGACTTTTTGCGTTGGATGCCCTCCCGATATGGATTCCCGGGGCCCCGGCACCTTTCGCCCCCCCCCCCCCCTCTGCACGCTACTGCACCTGAACAAAATTTGCTGAACCATCGTTGACACTTACGAACGTTCAAAACATTTCCATAAACTTCTTTGGTATTCTTTGTGGTTACAGAGGCGTTGTTTTCCTTCTTGTATTCAAACAACATTACATGCCGAATGTGTGTCCTGTCGTGTGCCATCACTATAAGGAATTAGAGTATACTAAACTTTACACATTATCTAGGCTACATTAACGTGATGTTTAGGCGGTTTGTTTAACTATTATATGTGATGTACGTTTTTTGGGGTGTGGTTATTGAAAATGTTTCAAAACGTGACATTAATTTTTTGACGACCTAATAGTTTAGGGCCGGCTGTTTGAGTGAATTTGAAGGCAACATGAATTTTTTGTGTAATGGCGAGTTTTCCCCAAGTGTTGATTATTTTTGAACTGATTTCAGATAAAAAAAACTGTATTTTGGTTAAGGTATGTAGATGACACATTTTTGATTTGGCGGTATGGTAAAGATGAATTAGCTAATTTTGCTAATTACCTTAATAACATTGATAATTCTATAAGATTTAATTATGACATTGAGATTAATGGTTGTTTACCTTTTTTTTGGATGTTTTAGTGAGTAAAAATAAGGATAAATTGGAAACTATCATTTATCGTAAACCTTTCTCTGTAATCATTCCGCCACATCAACAACCTTGTCACACTACAATTCAAAAAAACGGTTTTTTTTACTCATGTGTGAACAGGATATTAAAATTATGTTGTAAACAGGATGATATCAATAATGAGTTATTGTTAATTAAGCACATAGCAGTGGAGAGAGGTTTTAATCCAAATGTTGTTGACAGAGCTGTCATAAAACTAAAAAACAGGGATAAAAATATTAAGTTAAAACCATTTGCTTAAAAAAGTAAGAAAGAATGTTTAGTACTATCATATATACCTGGTTTATTGTGTCAAATGATGAAATAATTTAAAAACAAATAAATATTTTCCCGATATACAAACCGATAAATAAAGTCAACGAAATTCTTAATAAAACTAAAGATAAAATTGAATTAGTGGAAAAATTTGGCATATATATATATAAAATATTATGTGAATGTAAAAAAAAATTATATAGAACAAACTAAAAGATATTTAAAATACAGGCTGAATGAACATAAAATAAATGTTAAAAAAATATTACTATTTCACATTTAGCAGAACATGTTAGTGAAACTAATCACACAATTCAATGGGAAAAAACTGTTATTTTAGCACAATGGAAATGTAATTGGTATGAATATACGTCAATCTACTGCTGAGATAATTAAATGTAAGAAAAGTAAATTTAAATTATTGAATAAGGATGATGGACCTGATGGAAATGTTGTCAGCAGATGGCGTGAAATTCTTTAATATGTAAATTGGTGCTTTGATAACTGTATATACGTAAGTGTTATTTTTGCAAAACATTACACTCCTTAGGATGACGAAAGATATATGTCGAAACATATAGAGTGTATGATATTGTTTTCCAGTCACGTCGGGGATTTTACCACTTTTTTAGCCTTGTACAGTAAGTTATTATTTTATTTTAATAATTTGGAGACTAGAAACACTCTCATTCTATTGAATTCTGTGAAAAAAAAATAATCATTGTTTTTAAATAAAACTTTTTACTTTTCGAAATTTAACATTACACACGTTCCAAAAAATATCTTGAAAAAAAAGTTTTATTGTATACAAATTCTTATAAAATTAGATCTCGCTCTATTCGTCAAATATCACAGTTCTGATAGCTGAACCATTTGAATAGGAAATATAATTATTTTGCTTGTTAAGATTGGTTTTTAAAAGAAATATTTAAAACAAAAACATTTCAAAACTGGTTGCAAAAGGTGAAGTATGCAATTATAATATTTAATTGTAAGTTTTGTATCAAGAAAAAGAAATTGTTACGTCTCTGGTCGTTTGTTAATTTCCGTAAAATTTCTTCCCGAGGAACTTCAGCGATATAAGTCCTTTTTTAAATAAAACTATTTTATTTCTTTCTT
>NW_013671969.1:42937-46769 GCF_000517525.1 Limulus polyphemus | reverse complement strand
GTGCATTTGCTGTTATGTTAAACTTATATTAAAGTTTTTCTTCATTACCCATTCAAGCCGTCTCCAGCCATTATTAGTCTCAAAGTGGGTTCCTCGTCATCGAATTTGAAAATGTGTATGTATCTCTCTATGGACCCAACAAATCTTCATGCCAAATTTGGTGAAGGTTCATCAACAGGGAGCGAAGTAGTGGTAAAAAGGACGAAAACGCAAAACTGAAAATTTATATGGACCTAATGAACCTCCATACCAATTTTGGTAAAAATCCATCCACACCCTGCAAAGTAGTTACATGAACATACAACAAACAGTACTATTGTACTGTTACGATAGCGGAGGTCACGTGACTCTAGTAACACGCCACGCTCTTCTAGAACGTTCATGAAGCGTCAGGAGACTACTAGATATGGGATAGTCTTGTATATATAAGACCGGCCAAGAAGCGACGGGAACAATGTGTAATTGAACTGCGGACAGAGTATTGTTGAGTTGAGCACGTGAGACGTTCGTTGTGAATTAAGAGTTTGTTATAGCGCGACTGTGGAAATGAAGTGTATTGCAAAGTTGGGTTCAGAAAGAATAAACCAGTTTTATTTAAGAAAGGACTTGTGTCGCTAAAGTTTCGTCGGAACGAAATTTACGGAAAATTAAATTACGAAAGCAGACGTAACAGTATTAATATAGATCTCATAGGATTTGTGCTTTGGCATTTACAACCAGTATTAACAATAAATTAATAACGTAATCACTGACGTAAATACAAAGCAATGCACGTGATTGTTTAATTGTTTATCTTGTTTGTAAATCTCGAGATAAGTACACAGGAATTGTATTGTGCGGCGTATTAACAGTAACAAGATATAAACCCATGTGAGATAGGAAGAAAACTATTTGTATATGTTATATACAATCAGACAGCTTAACCGAAGAATAACTAATTATTGTACTTCTTCTTTGGTAAAATTTACTCAAGTTAAGTTATTTGGCTGTGCTCAAATTTCAAATTAAATTCAACACTTTTAGGTCAGGTGTTGCGTCTTTAGAATGCGGTCTGTTGTACTTTTACTTTTATTGACATTGATTTCTCAAAAGAGTCAAAGTGCGGTAGGACTAAGACAAGTAGGAGATAAAGCTGGTTTTAGTAGAGAGGTAAGTGTGTAACTATAAAGGTAAGGATAATGTATATATATACATAATTGATAACGGAATAAGTGCCAAGTATATAATTTTTCAGACAAATACTTTATAAAGTGCAAACGAAAAATTCACCTCAAATGTTTCTTACAAAGTTGTGTGTCGTATTTGCGTTTGTAAATTGATTAGCTGTTAGTGTTTGACAGTGGGCGTGAAGACCAAAGCACGAAAACGTTGAAATTACAAACAAGTGATCAATGTTTGTTGTCGTAGGCCGTAGGGGAAGAAATGCCATAATTTCTATTTCATTCCAGTGTAATATAACATAAAACATGCATATCTTGTTAACTGAATACCTTATGAAACAGCCAATTAATTTATTAAGATTTCTACCATAAATTCAATTAAAATATATATACACACACACATATATGTATGTATGTTTGTATGGTCGTTGTATGTTGTTTTTCCCAAATAAATTTTTACTTTTATTTGGTATTCAACTCAAAATTTGCTAATTTCTTGCACCTTTGATTAGGCCTCAGTACACAACCTGTTGCGCATAATCTTAAAATAGGTAAAGATAAATTTTTATTTTATTATTGTTTTCTAGAGTTCACTTTTATTAACGAACTCCACCATTCTACTGTACGATAGTTTTTACACTATGTTCGTGAACATAGTGATTTTAGAACTGGTACCCGAAGGTTGTGTATGTAGTCATTTTAGAATTGACATCTATCTGGTAGTGATGAATACAGACACTTCCACCTAAACATCACTCTGTTCATTGGGCTTCAGTGGAAAAAATATATAATTTGCAAATATTTAAAATTCAATTTTAGAATAATTATTTTTAAAAATATTTAAAACTTGGTTATATAAAGTAAAGCATTAAATTAAAAAAAAAGGTTTGTTTATAAAGAAGTTGTGTGTTTAATTACACTGGGAAGTAAGAGCAATGATGAATGCACATGCTCATTTGTAATCTCACTGTTTTCATCCTGCAGGCCCAGTGTCAACATAGATGACCAATACAAATGCAAAATTTATTATATTTGTTAAATAGACAAGAGTACAATAAAAAAAAAAGTGATTTCAGTTATGACTATGAATGAATATCACATTGCTATTCATGTTTAACTTGAATGTGGTATTAATTCTAATGTGCTGATAGTATGAAAACCTAGCATATAGACAATAATGGACCATTTCTTCCTTCATGGTCTTCAAGGCTGTCCTTGCAAACCCACCAAATGAGGAAAAAAATGGAACCCATTTTTCTGGAAATCATCCATTTCACTCTTAATCTCTTGTAAAGCACTGACTTTCACAAGTGGCAAGGGCAACTCTCTCTGTAAGTCAACTACTCAGTTAGAAAACTAACTGGAATCTAAGTTGTCTTCTTCAAACTTTAAACTTGTGCCCTCTCATCCTATTATCTTAAAAGTAAAGCACAGATAAATTAGATGCCATTATCCTGCTGGTCATCTAGATAATCTTGTAAAATTCAATAAGATCACCTCTTACCTTTCTTTTCTGTAAGATAACTCATCCTTGTAGCCCTCTTCTGAACCACTTCCCATAAGTTAATATCCTTTCTTGGATAAAGAAATCAAAACTGTACACAGCATTCCAAATGAGGCCTAACTAGTAGTTTATTTAGAAATTTTTACCCCTTTTGACTTGTATTTGGTATGCCTATAAGTATACCCTAAAATTCTATTAGCTTTAGTATTTAGTATTAGCAACTGAGCACTGCTTGAATGGCTTGAGTAATTTATCCAACACATTGTCAAGATCCTTTGTTTCAATCATGTTATTGAGTGGGTTTTTATTTATATTACACTCACCAAGGGTTAAACAACACCCACACATCTCAGCACTATCATGCACTGACACTAGAAATTAGTGAATGAGCCTTTACCCATATGTCGTCAAAACATTTGCTTTGCATGTAGTGTGTTGAGTGAACTGCCATGCCTTGCTAAGCAGCAAGGAAGGCAAGGCTATTGATTTTGATTAACAACTCAACAAGTACAGGAGGATTGAAAGCAAACAGTAAACACTGTTACTACAGCTCTAGAAAACCAACATAACCCTATTCAGACATGGTCACTGGCTTGGAAGGCCCCAGTAGATGGTGAGAGATTTGGTGGTCAGCCCAGCTAGCTCAGGACAGGGTGGATTTTGGTACATGCCAGTCAGAGTACAATGGCAAGAGATGGAGTTCCTGATTGATACAGAGCAGCCAGAACATTGGTAGATCTCATGATATATTAGGCCCTCCAAACAAAACCGCCAGTCAACACAAACTTTTTTCTGGGAAATGTAGACAAATAAGACCTGAATGGAGAGGCAAATATCCTACTATGTTTAGGAGGCATTGCTCACAGAATAAAGATAGTCATTGTTGACTTTGGTTCTAGCTTTGGCATCCTTGGGACTGATGTTCCATGGGAGGGTTATCTAATGTTGGCCAGACAAGGCCTAGGAGTTAGACATCATGAGAGTATGAAGGAGAGGCAGTCACAGTATTCTTATGTATACAAAATGGCACTCTGTGGTTTACTAAGGATGAAGTCAGGGCCCAGTCTTAGGATCTTTGCTGTTTTTGATCTACATCAATGACATAGATGAAGGGGTAGTCAATAAATTACTTAAATTTGCAGATGATATTAAGGTCTTGGATGTTGCT
>NW_013671969.1:38280-42509 GCF_000517525.1 Limulus polyphemus | reverse complement strand
AATGGCAGATGGGTTTTAATTATAATAAATGCAAGATAATGCATGTGGGTTATCATAATTTGAATTATAAATGTTATGTATATGCTTGTTTGTTAGTTTCCGGTATAAATTCTTTCCAAGGATCTTAAGCAATACAAGTCCCTTCTTGATTAAAACTAGTTTATTTTTTTCTCGATACAAACTTTGTAATACACAGAAGTTCCACAGTCAATACATTTTCGTCATTTTATACTTAACAACTTTATAATACACACTATAAATCACAGTGATTCACACACTTTATTTCCCATCACTACTGTTAGCTTTTTTAATTATCTATCTCTATATCTATCTATATTGCTGGCTTTCTTTGCCAAGCTTATATACTAAAAAAGAGGGCATCTAGCAAACACTCGGACATTCGCGGGGTTCTCCAATAATTCGAGAAACTCCAGCATGCATGCTCCCAGGAAAGGGATCTTGGTGTAATAGTCGATCAGTCTCTAAAGCCATCCAAGCAGTGTGCTGTTGCTAGTGGTAGGGCAAATTGGATTTTAGGTTGTATCTATAGAATTATTGAATACAAGTCTAAAGAGGTTATACTTTCTTTGTACAGGTCACTGGATAGGCCACATCTGGAATATTGTGTTCAGTCTTGGTCTCCTTACGCAAAGAAGGACATTGAATTGTTGAAAAGGGGTTCAGAGAATGGTTACTAGAATGGTACCTGGGATGGAGAGGTTGCCATATGACGAGAGGCTGAAATCTCTCAAATTGTTTTCTCGTGAAAAAAGAAGAGTTAGGGGGGGATCTGACTGAGGTGTTTAAGATTGTAAAGGGAATTGATAGTGTTGAGGCATCATCTTTTTTTATATTTAACAATGAGAATAGTAGGACTAGGACACAAAAATATACATTTTGGCAAGGTAGAAGTCATCTTCAGCTAAGACGGTTTTATTTTTCTAACAGGGTAGTTGGCCTTTGGAATGGGTTGCCTTCCAAAAACTGTACATATCTCATCATCAACTGATTACTTTCTGTTATGTGCAGATAGTTTTATTTCTTATATATTAAGTAACATATTACTTTTGATAAAAAGTATATTCTCTTACTGTGTTTTATCTGCATTTACAGCTGAATATGATACTAAATCCTGATTGTGATTTGCCAGAATGCAAGGGAGAAGGTAGCCATTTCATTAACCTAGTCCATGTTTCAGCAAAAGGTGACTCAGATGTAATACATTATCTTTGGAGCACTTTTGGGACCCCATCTGTGTTAATTGTGCAGACATCTCTTAAAGCTTCCTTACAAATAAACTGGGAGAGCCTGCTAAATGAATCCGTAGCTGAAGGAATTATTCAGTTCTCAGAAAAACCATACTATTCCTTTGGTCTCATCCTAGCACAAGTAAGTTGAATTCCTTAGTTTTCATGAATGGTGATGTATTCAGGGTTCTCTATAGGAATTGGGTCAATTGGTTAATACAAATCCAAAACGCCAGGAGCCTCATCACAAGTCTTCATCTGGGTCAAGGTGGAAAAGCACTTTGTATTGAATAAATAAATAAATTATGATACATCAATGATGCCGTGAACCTCCATCATTAAACAGAAGACTAATCACTAAATCTAGATCTGATCCCCCAATAATCATCAGTCCTTTTCTTAAACTCCTATAATGTTGCATATTATTCCATGGATTTACCACTTTATTGGAGAAATAAAACTGATAAGCTGGAGATGTGTCTGACTTTTTGAAACCTTCAGTGTAAAACCACTTGCCTACTGCCCTCAGAATACAATATGGAAAAATCTAAAACTTCAGTCCCATGAATTCCTTTAATTTTTAATACTTCAGTTATGTTGCACCAGGCTGTTCTCTCTTCAACTTACAGCAAATAACATTATGGAAAAAAGCGATTATTTACTCCTCAAAAATGTCCTATACACCTGTGGTATATCCAGATAAAACTGAATTCACGTTAGAGTTACATTGCATAGCTTTACTAGATAACAGATTTTTTCAAGATATTGATTACAGAGTGAGTACTACTGAAACTTTCTTACAAGGCTGACGTTAAATGAGATAAAGAAATTAAACATGACTGTAAAACAAAATGTATAGTCTTTATTATGACAAAAAACAAATAATGTGTGCATATTTATGGTCATAATTACCCTAGATGATAGCTTTTTTATACTGACTAGATGAATGCCCCCCAGTGGCATAGCGGTATGTCTGCAGACTTACAATGCTAGAATCCGGGTTTCGACACCCGTGGTGGGTAGAATACAGATAGCCCATTGTGTAGCTTTGTGCTTAATTTCAAACAAACAAGACTAGATTAAGGTGATGTTATAGACTAACCAAAGGAAATGTATCTTAGTTCACAAGAAGCCTTGCATTTACTGAGGAAGACTTGCAACATACATGACTAATCATTCTCATAAAACATAAATAAGTCCATAACCTCTAGATACCGTATGAACAACTGTTAAAGAATACTGCTGTCGACACCTTTATAATATCCATCTCTGAGAACAACAAAGGTACAAATTTAACTTGAAACAAGGTCAATTTAATAGTTTTCTCAACCTCATATTATGTGAAACTTGCATGTATTTTGAACAAAGAATGAATTATTAATAAATATTATAATACCACAAGAAATTTAATCCATGATATATTCATCTACCACCCATCCACCCCTGAGAAAAAGCAAAAATTCAAATTCACCCTTTATTTTTCAGGAAACCATCTATTTTCTTCTTAAACATTTGGAGGGTGTGAGCCTCTGCTACCCCTGACAGCACCTCATTTTTTAAGTGAATCACTTTGTTAGGAAAATAAAACTGAACTGCAGCCTTACCTTTGTTTTCCAAATTTTAAAATTCTGTTGTGTAATTGTTTGCATTGTTTTTTTCTTGGACAGTTGCATTATTAAGAAACTCTCCACTCTGAAACAGTATTTGTTTTTATAAGGATGTTAGAATATAAAATTAATATAAAATGCAGTGTAAGTGTATACAAAAACAAACAATATAAGCTATGAGATCTCAGTCTATCTTCTTATGACAACCCATTTATCCTTAAAATCATCCTACTAGTCCTCTTTTAAACATTCTCTAAATACCTTTTTAAGCTAATGGGACCAAAAGTGCTCATGGTTAGTAGAAAAGTAACATTTTCAAATAGTTAAAGGTAGGTAGCTTTTAAGTATAATTTTTGTAATTCATATTGAAATTCAATTCTCCAAAACACAGTTCCAAAAAACTTTAAAACAAAGAAAACTAGAAACTCCAAAGTTTGTTTATTTGTTTGAACTTATGCACAAAGCTACACAATGGGCTATCTGTGCTCTGCCCACCACAGGTATCGAAACTCGGTTGCTGGCGTTGTAAGTCCGAAGACATACCGCTGTACCACTGGGGGGCAACTCCAAAGTTACTACTTTGTTACCCAGGTAAAATTATCAGTTATAAAAACAGTTGAATGAATTACATCCAATGTTTTTTTAGTCTAAACAAGGAACAAAATAGGTAATGTATTATGACCATAAATAGAATTGCTATTAGGTTGTTTTGATGACAGCCATTCATTATTAGTTTTAAAAAATGTGACTAAATACCTTATATTGGAATATTTCTCACTTGAGGCAGTTGTAGCCTAGTGGTTAATGTCTAGGCTACAGATCAAAAGGTGCAGTGTTTGAGCTGTGATTTGCCACTAAACATGTTCTGGAATCTAGCTGTTGGAGCATTATAACAATAATAATCAACACCACTAACCATGTAGGTGGCAGGTTGTTCTCCCTCTGGTCAGCAGTTCTAAATTAGTGAAGGCTGTGCCTGAACTGTAGGAGTCTGTGATCTTGCAGCTTATGTGCTGCATAAGATGGCATTGAGATTAAAAATATATATCTCTATTAAAGATTATTCTTTGGGCATACTGAATAATTTGAATAATTTCTTTGTTTGAATTGGCATTTTGTTTTCTGGGCAGTTCTTTTCTAGATCATCTTTTCATTATTATCTTATAAGTATTAGAAAGACTGGAGATTCTTCTATGTATCAGTGGATTTTTGCTATTTTTACATTGTAATTGTTGCTGAGATAAATCCATTAAGAAGAAAAAAAAGTGAGGGGGAGTTGGAAAAATACCCATGTTTCTGATTGTACACAGATACAAGAGAAACACATATGTAGGTTTGCTAATTTAATAACAACCCTAAATGTTAATAGTAACAG
>NW_013671969.1:34619-37787 GCF_000517525.1 Limulus polyphemus | reverse complement strand
TTCATGAAGGAACAGGATATTTCTAGAAAATAGGTGGAGTGACACTAGTCACGTGACCTTGCTGACGCAACAATACTTTAACCAGTGATCTACATATAATCTTAAGCCAAGCCAAGGTTGTACATATGCATTGCCTATTTGAATAGGCAACTTGAAGAAGTTCATATAGAAACACATGCACACAAGCTTAACTCAGTGACAAATACTGAGGTATGTATACTCTACCTGTGTAAAAGAATTAGCATATACTTATGACCTTGAAACATTCGATCAACAACAATGTCATCACTAAATGTAGAAATTGAATGGAAATTTAGGAAAGTATTAACATGCATATACTTAAATAAAGATATATTCTATAATAGTTATGGAAGAGTCATTACGACTCCCTTCCTTTTCCTTATCTCAGGGGCAACCTTGCCATCTTAAACTTTAAGACAGCTAATTACAGGTCACAAGATGTTGTAATCATTCTCCTCAGGTGACATGTATGACCCCTCATAACTTACAGGTGACATTAGTTCTTGATGAGTTGGGCTGCAGTCTTTTAAGTCTGAACAGAATTTATATAATAAGCAAAAATATAATATTTTGGTACAAAGATCCATGTAGATTGCATTTTATGTTGTCAACTGCTAAGTACATATAAATACACACAGTTCAGTGTAGCAGGAGTGCAAGGAATGACAGCAAAATTACTTTCACTATCAGTCCAAATCACCATGTTCCTTCTGTAAGCATTACCATCTAGGAGTCATATCAAATCCCATTACATCAGAAAAACACAAAAAATAACTCGGACAAAAATCTAGTAAAATGATACAAATTTTGCTAGATTTATACTGTCTTTGCTAATTTCCCATACTGTGTTAGAGTACAACCTTCTGATAACACTGCAGGAAAACTGATATATATATATATATATACCAATCAGCAAATCAGGTACAATCTTAGAATTTTACAACATAAAATCTCACTGACTCACTCACAAGATCATGAGTTGTATCATGAAGTGTCTATTGTGTTGTCATTAACAGTTAAATCCAAATGTAACTTTAACTAGGATATTTATTTAATGATCTCAGCTTTGTATCTAGCAGGTTTTGTTAAAACTCAACAAGGTAGATGTAAAGGTTATTGCAAAATATCAGACCAATGTTTTGCCTCCAAATATTGCCCAGTAGTTTGTAAAGTACGTGTTGAAATGCCTTTTCATTTGTTGCTCAATCAACCAATTGTACTAACTGTAAAATAATCAAGTGGCCACTTCCTTTCAGTCCAGCAACCAGTTCCAATGATAATGATTAGGAGATTATTATCACCATCTTGGCTAATCATCAGAGCAGATACACTGCTTCTCTATTGGCTCTTTCTCATCTGCCTCTCTTGAACAGTCTAATCTTCTGCCAACATCTTCCTCCTCATCAACTGATACAAGACCATACAACACAGCACTCTTGTCATCAGAATCAACTTCTCATCCACCAGCCAGATTTTAAGAGATTCATCAGTTACGTAAACTTTCAGCTTGTCAGCATGTTCAATGCGCATACACTTATGTGAGGTTGCTATAATTGACTCCATTGATCTGTAAGCAGATAAAACATGGTACAGTCAGAGCTAAGTTGTTTCTGTGCTGCACATGCATACCACAACAAATACCTAGTAGCCATACTTGAACTTTTGTTCTACTACTGTTTTGTTATAACATTTGTTTTAACATATGGTTGCTTTACCCATTTGTTACCATGCAAACTAATGTGCACCAGGTATTGTAAAATGCAGCCATTCCACATATTCATGGGGAACTGTGTTATGTCTGTATAGTGTGGTGAGTCGTACATCAGATCCAGTGGAAACTGTACTTCTGGTCTCAACATCAAGAGATTTGGAGAACCATTCGACCATTGCTGAATTGCCATCATGACCTACATTGGGCACTCATCCCAATCAGTTTATTCAGACTAACAAACCTAACCTTATAATCACCCTTTTGATAGTTTGAACTGTCCTTTCAGTCAAATCATCAGATTGAAGATAATATGGGGAATTGTGCACCTACATTGCTTCCAACACTCAAAATAACTCTGCATACTAGCTGTTGAAGTTAGCTCCTTGATCTGTATGGATCTTGCTAAGTGCATGAAAATGTGAAATTTGTTCTGCCAACGCATCTGTTACAGGCTTTGGTAACATGTCAGTCAATGGATAAGCTTTAGTCCTCTTAGTGAAGTAGTTGATAATGACCAGCAAATATCAATTAACATTTTCAGTTCTTAACAGAGGACTAACTATATCTACATTGACTCTCTGCAGAGAGGAACCCACCACTCTTTCTGAGTTTTCCTGTTAGGGCCAGTTTTTCGTAGCCACTGTGTATAGTGTCTATACCATTGTTCAATGTCTTTATATTAATGTGGCCAGAAAAAACACTTCTGCACATTAGTGATAGATTGTGATGCTCCATGGTGTCACCTAGTTCTTGCATTATACAAAGACCAAAGACTTTTTCTGTGACAGATTTATTGTTATATATTTATTTTTAATATCAACGTTTGTTTAGATTAAGTTTATATTTAGAAATATGCATAGCTTATAGTGTTAAATATGTATTGCGAAACTCCAGCCTATTCTCTAAAGCTATAGCAGATTCTCTAGTGTAAGAATCAACAATATATGTGTGTACGTAAATGCTAGTGTTAGCATCAGTATTGTTACATAAAGATGAAAATTTGAGAAATTCTCCACACCCCTATAAATATAACCCATGTGGCGTGCCTAAAAAAAAGAGTATATATTATTGGTTTGTTATAGTTGGTATACTTTAAACCTTGTAAGCTATAATTGTGATTAATGCTTATTAATCGGGAACTTCAGATATGTTGACCAGGAACTTTTATAAATTTTGAACATTAAAAATCATTCAACTTCAGTGGATTCACATCAGACATTAGTACTTTTACAAAAACATTACCTAACATCACCAGAAGGAAAAATAGACATATGATCAGTGAAGACCACAGAGCTAGCTAGCTCCCTATTAAGTGAATTGTACTTATGTCAACTCGAAGTTAACTCGCTCATCATGAACCCTCGATAAGATATCAAGGAAGTTCTAGACTAGAAAGAGGACTTTATATTGCTTGTAAGATTGTGAAACTTTTATTT
>NW_013671969.1:24822-34609 GCF_000517525.1 Limulus polyphemus | reverse complement strand
CTATTTGTAATAACTATTTGTAATAACTGTTATTGTAAATTGTATTATTGTTTATGTATTGAAATATATTTGTATTAAAAAAAAAGAAAACTGTGTGTATCAATCTTGTTGGCAAATATCATAAATTGGAGATATATCAGCATTTCTTTAGCTACTAAATCTAAATAACAATTTAACTCAGTTTTAGGCTATTAGAAATTATAATGTGTAACAATACTTCCCATAGAGCTCCAGGGATCAATAGGTGCATCACAGGTTGGTTACCATGTCTTGGTGGTACTTGTAACTGACTGTGTAAGTTCCAGGTCTTGCATACATCAGAAAAATGTTAAATTAACCAGTTTCTGACAGGCAAGTGTTACCGTGCTATATGGCAAGTAGCTCCCAGTCTGTGTGTTTCAGTTACTTTTCCCCAAAATACTAGTTGGGAATTCAAAAGCAGAATTGACTATTTTTGTACAATGTCACACTGCTGATACTGCAATAGCTTTAGCATGGTGTTGAGGATATAAATTCAATGAATGAACATGATCACATGGATTGGTGATATAATCTCTCAGTGTTTCCATTCTACTGATCCAGTTAATGACAAAGTTATTTTGCAGCATATTTATCTAATCTGCACTTATATCTTCTGAACCTCATTAGTCATTTTATTGATGTGTTGACCACTGAAATGGTGAACTCCCTCTAATATAAACAGTGGCAGTAATGTTTGGCAAATATTACAACTGTAAGCAGTTATGTCTTCATTGTATGGTATCAAAGTTCAGGGGCATTCAGGATATGACTCGAATAAGCAGTCATATCCACAAAACTGTAGCAATTCTGCTATCACTACCATTTGTATCTAGGATGAATGCACAATTTTGAAAAGGATAAGCCAGTACTGTGCTTCAAATAAGGTGCACTTCAGGGCCTGGAATACATTTTCACATACATACAAAGTGTTCATCAACCTGTCAGTGCAGACAGTGGAGTCCTTAACTGCTGTGATATCAAATTAACAATATAGCATAATCTTTGAGGTTTCTAGAAGTAAGAAGTATATAAATACACTATGTTTCACCAGGTGGACCTGGCATCTTCAAATGTCAATTTTCTTGAGCTACATCACTATATCTATGCAGTAATTTCAACAGGTTCAGTGGACATTCCATCTCAACCAAGTTTATGACTGGAAAACTGCTCTTCTCCAAGCATAAGTTTGCACTTTTCTGGATTGAATTCAAGCCTGTATCCTTGTTGCATTAGAAAACTTTTCTTTGGTTCTCAGCTGCAGCTTGAAATGTGCAACCAAAGACAAGTATATCATTCTCAAAAATGAGATGTCTCTCTCATATTGCATTCCTTTCAGTGTATGTTACATCAACCATTTATAAGTTGTTTTGGGAGCATTACATTGACCAAATATCACCATATGAATTCACACAGTCCTTCTTTAGTGCTGAAAGCATTATTAGGTTTATTTTAATTGTTCAGTTTACAAGTCAACATTTGGAAGCCAAATGTAGTATACTGAATCAGTAGGTGCCATCCAATACATCTAGACATTTGTCTATATTCACTCATCTGAATTCCACACAGAACCTTGACATTCCTTCTATCTTTTTGACATTCATCACTGGAGACAATTACAAACTTACTGGACATTGTGTTATCCCTTCCTTCAATACCAGTTAATTTTTATCACTGAGTATACCCCTGGTGCTCTAAGGAAGCCTGCATTGAGGTTGGTTTATCAGATGCACATCATGTGTATCTATATGTTGGTGTGTTACTGTTGTGTGACCCAGTCAGCCATATGGTCCCACAAACACACCATTAAACTCCTTGAGCAATTCACTGACTTATGTCTGTCAGAGTGTTTGTACAATTTTCAGTTACAGGTTAGTTGATCTGAAAGCTGTTTGTTGGTTCTTTGACATTCCACCAGTGGATGACTGTTGCAGAACTTCAGTTGCCTGTTGTACAAGCAAAAGTGTCTGAAAATTTTCACAGTAGGTTCATCCCTAAGATATCATTACCCCGAATCCAGCTTAGAGACAACTTAGAGATCTGTGCATCATTTTGCCAAGACAGAGTCAGAGATATGCCTCAACACACGTTTAGCTTGTCAACATTTGCCCAGTTTTAACTAACTAGCTTAAGTGGGAGCTAAACACAGAATGCCTGAGAACAGTAAGGCCAAGTAAGGTTCTGCATGATCCACTGTTTGGTAAAAACTCAACCTTATACCCACATTTCATTAATGGCACGTAACATGTGACATCACGTCCATTGTTCTCCAAACCTGCCACCATGACATTTGGTGCGAGCTGACTGCTGCAATCACTCAAGTTGGCAACCAGATCCAACTCAGGCTTTACTAGTTTAAACCAGAAAGTGCTGTGTAGCTATTGCACATTATTGAAATTTCTGTACAAGTTGCAGTGTTGCCCTGAAACAACAGGATATAACTATTAATCAAACGTACTACACTTGAAGCAGCAGCTCCTTCCTCATGCTCATAATACCTTTGGGAGCACTACTCTCATTCCATTGATGGTACAGTCATGTTACCTGGGCCAGAGAAGTCCTGCTGACATACTGGGAACCATGGTTGCTGTACCATGCTGCCTTATTATATTTACTGCATTTGAATGACAAGTTGACATTTTCAATACTTTTAGGTCCTTTAAAGGTCCTAGAGGCTGTTTCTGAGAAGGGTCCACAGCTGCAGTTCCAACTGCTGTTATCTTTCTCTTTTGTTCCAGTGTGACCATGACCAACTCAAACTGTTTCGCCAGTAAAACCATCTTAGTAAGAGGTGAGATGCCCTTCAGTCTCCTATGGCACCACATTGGTTTATTTAGTAATGCTCAGTAATCTTGTAAATGAGCACCTCATTGAAACCTATAGAAAATTGGAAATGCCTTCTTTCTGTATAATCTTAAGTAATAACCATTAATGGATAAGTCCTCTTTGGAACTTTGCTTGCCTTCAAATTTGAACTTGGCACTGTAGATTGCTAGACCCTCCACAGGGTTGAATTTGAAGCACAAATTGTTAATAACTATTTCCCACTCATTGAGTTGTACCACATCCAAATACTCTAGAGTATCAAGCATTGCCTTCTCTAGCATGATGATGACAAATTAAATTGGAAGCTTAATAGCCATTTGTGTGTAGCTATATACTAGCACTAATAAAACACCCAGTCAAGCTAATGCAGCCTACCTTCCAGACAGAAAACAACGTGCTTTATACCTTAATTCTATAATTGCTGTAGAAGGTGACTGTGCTAGACAACATGTATTGCACACCATGCAGGTGTTGCACTGCTTGCCCCTGGGTCCATCTATACCAAACAACATTTTGCTTGAAATGTTTGATAAGATTGTCCATGCCCTCCTTTGCTATTCCTTTTAATACTGGTAGGTATTATGTTATCTAGGTCACCCACAGGCTACAATTACTACCTTCTCTGCCAAAATCCAGCTAAGATGTTTTTGGAAGTTCCTAATCTTTTTGAAGTCTAGAGACACACCCATCCTAATGAATCCAGTGTCCATAGACCATAGTGCCAGTGGGATGAATTGTTACAGTGATAATGCAACATGTGATATCACACTTTATCATCACATCTTCTTTATTGTCATTGACTGCTGGACATGATATTGAATCTGAAAGTCCAGAAACATGCAGATCCTCAGGAATGTGACATCTTTAGACTAAGGTTATTGTTGGATGTCTTGACCCACAGTTGCTGCATCATTGCCATCATGGTTATGCAATGAATGATAACAAACTTTGTTGGCATATCCCATAGTGTTCTCAGCTACTGGAAGTGGTTTTGAATGTCCTGAGTGTACCTTGCTGGCCTTGAAGGCAACTGAGTAACTCCTAATCCTACTGGATTATAACAAGACACCTCCTGTTCTGCCTACCAACATTGCACTGAAAATCACCAAACTCCATGCAGCAGGTGTGTCTTGCCATTCCTCTTGGCTCTAGGTGACCCCATATATCACATTGCAATACTAGAGCTTGTCCACATGTACTTTTGGATCCCATTCCAGTGAGACCATTCTAGTGAGTCTCAGGACATCACATCACTCAATGCCACACTGACCCTTCTCTTGCTTTATACTCCTATACATGGAGTGTAGCTATTTGAGGTTGTATTAAAAGTGCTCAAGTTTGCCCAGTAAGGTGCCCTTTAGCATATCAGTCTTGAGAATGAATCAAGAATGCCAATTTTGCTCTCACTATGGCTGGTGAAGGCTATGGGTACAGAATACTGCCTCTGCTAGAGCTACTGTATTTGCAGAATGAGTCATGCCTCTTCTGAAACTTTTACATGATCTCAAAAAGTTATCTTCCATGACAGCATGATTTACAAACTTTACTGTACCAAAGAGTCAACAGAAAAAGAAGTAAATTCAAAATAAACTCCTCGCTAACAAATTATTTTGTCATGTCACCAAAATGTTACCTTTTAATTAGTCTGTGGTATCCAAGTACACTGATATCCAACAGAAAAGCCAAAAGTTCCTTTAGAATGCAGGTTCCGGAATAAATTAAGCATAGACAGTAGAGGAAAACAAACATGAATGGAGTTTTAAAAAAAAAATTCTTATTTACAAATGCTTTTGTTACCAAAACTGGCCAGGCGTGTTCTCCTGTGTCATCTGGCTGCTAATATTTACAAGAATAAATCAAAGTAAAGAGAGAGAGATAATTATTAATCAAAGTTAATTTGTTCTAAAATTACATATATTCTTACAAATTTTAAGGAGAAAATTGAATAATAGTCCATTCATACTTGAATGCTGATCTAGTGATTAAAGACAGGAGGTTCTCCAGAGTAGACATAGATTTATGTTAGTGGGCTTTCAACTGGCATACAATATCATCAGCATGGCAGACATTTTGTCAAATCTTTGCAATGTCTTCCATAAGTTAACAGTATCTCTTTTTGAGAAGAGCCCACAGTTCCATCCATGGTGCTTCTTGAATCTGGCAATAGTTCTTTCAGTATATAATCATTGTCAGGGGAAGATACTCAGACACTTCCTTTGATGTTGTCCTCAGTAAGATTCTAGTTGGAGTAGTGGTCTGAAGACTGTTGGTATTTGGGGTGGTTTCTACTTAAGATAAAGACAGTGTATCACTCAGAATTCTACTGAATGTATAGAATAATATCTCCTTCGTTTCCTGAGGAAATGTCATATACCTTCAGGTTTTCACCATGTTTTCAGTCAGCTGCATGGCTGAAGGAGGTGATGTTGTCGACTGACTGCTAACTGCTGCACTGTTGAATATTTCTAAAGCTAAAAAAACAATAGGCTGGTGTGCCAGTGGTGTTATTAGGATTTCCTCTAAGACCAAAGACTTGTCATCAAAATTCAGGTTTGTTCCCAAGTCCTTGGGTGACAAAATCTCTATATTTTTCTTTGCCTAATAACAGAAAATATTTCATCGTTATATGCAACAGATTAGTCTTAATTAGGGTTATTAGATCTAAAAGCAAATAATCAGTAGTCAAGATTATAGCTATTTATAGCAAAACGTAGAATTAGAAACTCCAAGTTACTTCAGCCTCTAATAGGTCAGAAATCCTGTTAGCAATGTAGGGTTAAATGTCACAACCACACAAACTATTACCTGACCTTTTCTGCAAAAACGTTGATAATCAAGATGTAGCATACATGCCTCTTCTCTCTGTAAAATTGACAAATGTAGTTGCAGCAAGAATGTGCTGCCATAAGCACCCATGAATGTTTACAATACACTTGCAGATACAGCTACATTAGCCAGATCCCCAGCTATATTGTGTCCCTGACAGGGCAGCTGTCCTGGGACCTGGCATTGGGATATTCCAAAGCTCACTAGAAATGCATACTACTTAATGAACTAAAATGGCTACTACTTTTTTATGGATTCATGAAGAAATTTATCACCTAAATTTCTTCTGTGAAAAATCAGCAAAAGTTAATAAATAGAATGAAAGAAGGTCCCGATGATATTACTGACCCTGGGGCCTGAACTGGTTCTCAATACCTCTGGTCCCTGATAATACCATTTGTGGTCAGTAAGTACAAACATTTCATATATGTACAAATTTCTTTCCCCATTTTCCAATTTCTTAAACAGCATGGTGGTTTGATTAGAAAAATGAGATTAGAACCTCAACTTGATTCTTTACCTCAGTTTCTGAAAATAGGCCTGCTTGTAAAGGAGGGGATTCCTGAAACTTTTGTAGCTTCTTTGTTTGCAACACCAGCTTGTCACATGAAACAAATTAAATGCAATCCGAGTAACAAATTAAAATCCTGCTTGATTTCACAAATTTATTCAAAGCTATAGTCATGTTTACAACACAATAATTATCTGATAACATTACAAGTAAATTTAGTTAATTTTCTCAGAAAAATGTTAAGATTAAATATTCACTAATTATTACAAAGTTTGAAAATGGTTCAGGTCTACCATTAAAACTGTTTCCAGCAGTCACAAATTCAAAATATTCCTTCACTATCACCAGTGAAAACAAGGCCACATCACACTTCACACTTGGTGGTTTGTGTGTTTATATATATATAAATTAGCAAAAGCAAGCCCAAACAAAATTGAATTAAAGACACTGCATAAATTAAAAGGATCCCCAGGGTACAGGCTATAATGTGGGATATAAAATGTTTTGGAGGTGACTGCAGAAGTAGGACCCACGTGCAGTCTGGATACCCCGTATATCAGTCTTAACCTCTGTTCTCTAGTCTCACATGAAGAAATTCATAAAAATCAAATCATCAAAAGAAATACAAGTTAGAAGAGTGAGATGTGGGTGCTGAAGACCACGGTGTCCCACATCTATATTATCCTTCACTGTCTGCAAGCATTGTATGCTAATCAACTGTATAATTGCAGTATATGATGTCACCTTCCATGATATAACTAGTAGTCATAAGAATCAGTGCTAGAATAAGTCATTTTTTCACAAACACACTGGAGCACATATGTTTTTTTGGTACCACCTGTTGTATTAACACAACATAAACTCAGACAATATCAAAAGCAGCAGAAATGTCTGTTTTTGCCAAAATTCCCAATCTGGATCATATGATGTGTTTTAAACTACAGGATCTGTTAGTATACAACTTGTACACCCACTTACACACTCCATGCCATCTTATATCTATTACAATATTCTCTGTGGAGGCCAGCGGCCTCCAGGATGTAGAAGATAATTCCTTTACTGATGTTACCTATAGCCTTTTGGCTGTATATAGTCCTACTGATATCCCCATCTTTGGCTTTTCCTAGCTACACCATAGGTCACTTTGTTTTATAACAGTCTCATTTCCTCTGAATGTCATTGAAGACCTTCCATGGTTGCCATTTTTACTTTCCTAGTACAGAAGAGGTTGATATTTTTTTAGTAGAATTGTGATGGATTTGATAAGGGAGCTTATTTTTCAAGCTTGTCAGCCTCCTTATTCAGCTTTACCCATACATGGCTTAGCGCATACATTCAGGTGATGATTTTAACATTAATTTCCTTTGCTTTCTGCTATCCATCTGGGGACCAACTACTATAAATTTTATGCAGTACTGCCCATAAGTCCGTTATAAACAGTATGTTGGTATCACTGTCTACATGCAATTCCTTGCTTTCAATACTACAGAGAATAAGTTGCTTTATGATTTCCAGCTACATCCTTTTACTGTTTGGGGGAAGCTTGAGTGCTCCATCTGTATTATTCTTGTTCTACAAGATTATGAATGCCCAAACACACAAAGCTAAAAATTTTAAATTACAGAAATATTGTGACAACACTACACTATGGTTATGGATACATTATGGTGATTCTGTGTTGTAGAACTAATACTGCTGCAACATGGCAACATTCCTATAACCTTATGAAGACATTCAGGTATCAATAAAAACTGTATCAAAATATTAACACACTCAGTTGGGCATGTATTGCTGAATGTTACATACCCAAAGTATGAAACTGAAAAAATAACAAAATTTATTCTACTTTAAAATGTCTAGTTTTATGATTATGGTGATTTCTGTGACTTTTGATTTCTGTGACTTATTATAACAAGACAAATATTTTTTTAGAAGATTTGGTTTATAGTATTTTAGAAATTTTCTTTTATGATGTTACTTCTCATGATAAGAAAAGGGCTTTTAGTTGAAATGCAGCTTTAATTTTCAGCACTAACACATTTTTAATTGGTGTATCAGTATATTTTGTTGTCTTTGATTTTCATTTGATTTTCAGTATTTATTTATTTGTTGTAAATTAATAATCACATCAGTGAAAGACAATTCTCTGAAATATTATATATTGATGGATAACTTTATTGAGGGACTTCCTGGCAAGACCATTTGGCACAGCCAAGATGTGAGAAGTATTTTTACCTTAATTGTGGCAGTTTCTGTTATAACTAGGTGTAAAATGATAAGCAAAGTGGAAGTAACTGAGGCTAGCAGTAACACTAGGGTTGTATCTACTTGGCATATGGTTACATGTTCAAGAGAGTCTGAAAATGGTATTCCAGCAGATAAAAAATGCAAGCTTGGAACTGAAACCCAGAAAAAGAGAAAGACATTAATTTCAATGAATTGGCCAACAAAGCCTTAGAAAAAAGAAATTACAATGTTTTGGTTCATAATTCACTGAAGGCGATGCAAGTTCAGAAAAAGAAGCAGCTGGCTGGAGAAACGTTAGATAACAATCCAATTCAAGATCCAGAGCAAAAATATAGATTTAGCATCCACAACACCGTCTTGGATTGCATGATTAGAAGCATTGAAGACCTTCAAATATGAGAATTAATTTTATGCAGACTTGTCTTGATCCTCAAAATTTTCCTGACTTGAACAAGCATCTTCCACCCCAAGCCTTGGTGAAGCTAAGCAAAGCTTTGGTGCAGTTTTAACCAGATATGTTGCCTGAGATATTGAGAGAGGAGCTGGTAGATTTTTCTGCTAAGTAGCCAAGACTGAAGGGAAGTGTTGTGTGTGAATTTGTGGTGAAAATAGAAGAGGAACCTAACGTGATGGTGATTTTGACTATGATGAAAGTGTCAATGAAACTGAGGAGGGATTATGTTAGAAAGCAAAAAGTGCCAGAATTGTGCTATATGTTGATACGCTGTTATAAAAAAATATATAACTTATATAACAGTTGTTACCCCAACTTAACTGCAGCATATAAATATTTGCTGACTCTGTCGTTAATGCAGGTAGCCAATGAAAGAACCTTTTATAAGCTGAAATATATTTTAATTTGTCTGTGCAGCACCTTAACACAGCACCATATGCAAGCTTTCTTGCTTAAGGCAGTTGAAATAAAATATTAGTGCAGCTGTTAAATAATGAAATAAATGACTGTGTTACAGAAAATGGCAAATATTTATGAGCATTTCTTCATTTATAAAAGCATCAGTTCTTTTGGTTTTCTTTGTACTTACCTATTTTTTTTGTATTAGCACATTGTTTCAATCCAATATTATACATAATTATGAATTTTAAGATACTAGTTAATTTTTTGTTCCAAAAGAATACTCAAGAACCATAATATGTAAATTCTTGTTCCTATTTTGTACTACTTTGAATTAATATAATTTGAAAATAAAATTGTTGGTCATTTTTTTATAAATTTCTGATTTTTAAGCTCTGTATACATTTGTTACTTTATTTTAATTAGGTTTTGAAACCCATTGAATAAATGGACCAGTTCCAAAGCTAAAACATCCACCCCCCCCCCTCCCCCACACACACACACAC
>NW_013671969.1:17024-24269 GCF_000517525.1 Limulus polyphemus | reverse complement strand
CCCCCCCACCCCCACCACACACACACACACATACACAGATAGCCATTTGATCTATAGAATTTACCTATCACCTGCAAGAAACAACAAATTCTTTAATTAAGTATAGCCCTTCACATCCATACATCTAACTACTGGAAATTTTAAAGAATTGGAACTAACTGAACATAAAAACCTCCTTAGAAAAACTGTTCCACAAGTGTATAACTAACCAAAAATAAAATCTGTGTTAAAACATATTTACACATAGGTTTTCAAAAGATAAGTCATACTACCTCTAATATTCATGGTTGTATTTCCAGACTTACCAATCCACCACTCAGTCAAATAACACATATGAAGACTGTCAAACTCTGTCAGTTTTTAACACCTGAATCAAGTCTAATTGTTTAACATTGAAGAAAAAATAAGTCTCAAATGGTTAGTTTAAATAACTTAAACCAGATTCCCTTCTTAAACAACTTTTTATGTAAAGTTAATAAGCTCTCTTAACCTGTAGTAATCTGTTTTTCCAGTGTATATACTTCCTTGCTTCATATTTATACCAATTGTCTATTACATGCCAGGGAAATGCTCTGTCAACTGAGCTAAAGGGTTAATTCCCTTACAGCTTGCTAATAAGTTTTTGACTACTCAAACTGCTACAATCCTAAAAAAAGAAACTCACAATTAAAAGATTTAAAAAACACCTGTTTAACTGACATTCAATGCAGGCCTGTAGCCAAAACTAGAGCTGGGTAATTAGTGGAATTTGATTATTAGTAAATTCATTCAATTTATTGATTATACTCATATGAGTCTTGGATAGATGGAATAACCAGAAACACTAATTTCAGTTAGTTAATTATTTTCATAGCTTTGATTTATATAATTGTACTTTTGGTTAATTGATGTAATCAGTGCTCATATACAGTCAAGTTAAGATTTAGCCAAATCCAGCCATGTTTTTTTAAATCTTTTATTTGTATTTTTTTCTTTTTTTGGTAATCAAGTGTATTAACTTTATGTAAAATTTTCTTTGGAAGTGTCTTTAAGTACTCTTAAAGGAGAAGTATGCTGTTTAAGTGATGCAGGTTCCATTCTAATAGCCTAACATATGCATGCTTTCCAACATCTTGATATTCTTTCTCTATTAAGGGGACTAAAAATGTTCATATCAGACATCAGTTTTATACTTGGTTACTTCACCCTTAAAAGGTTTTATGCAAGTCTGAACAAGATATTTTTTTCTACATTAAGATGTTTTGCCTTCAGACTGAATATTAAAAATCCTATTTTGTTAAAAAAAACATCACCACAAACTTAAGAAAAAATATAAAAGTTTTTTTTTAGATTTCAACTATTTTGGCTTAATATTTTCTAAGTGGCAAAGCATATTGTTCAGATGTTTATTACAGCACTACTAGACACTTAGTCCTTGAGGCAGATGTAAGCCAGAATGTTGGGCTCTATAATTAAGTTTTTATTTTTCTGAAGCTTCTGCCCTCCAGTGGCACAGCTGTATGTCTGTGGACTTCTACTGCTAGAAACTGGGTTTTGATACCCGTGGTGGGTATAGCACAGATAGCTCTTTGTGTAGCTTTGTGCTTATTAACAAACAATAACTGAAGCTTCTGGCCACATATTGTATAATAATAGTAAAATACTTTTATCTGAGATATTGTGAGAAGCGTCATAAGATGGTCCCTTGCAGCTTCATTTGTTCTTGTGGTTAGGACCACTAACCACAAGATAGATTAGTTTCAAATGCTAAAAATTTGAGAGTATGGGGTAGTGAAAAGGTTTTGGTCACTTAAAAAGGATTGGCCTTATGGGTCTACACTTTAAGAATTCCAATAAGTAGAATTAAGTTAAACCTCTGTTTGTACCTTTCACTAATAGCTGAACATTCAGCTAGCAAATAACTTTTGTAATTTATCAACAATCACACTTAAACTGATTTCTTTCTCCACAAGGCTAATGCTTCTCCCTCACAGTAAGTCAAATTTCAAAGCCCTACGTGCATAACTTTCCATTTTTGATATTAAAACTAATTTTGGTATATTCTTAAGAATTGTCAAGGTGACTTTCAATAAGAAAAGCATTCTCAAGGGAATAATCTCTTCTGAGCATTTTATTTTCATTAATGAATATAAAATTATTGCTGTCTTTTTTCTGTTTGTTTGCCATTAAGTACAAAGCTACACCTTGGAATATCTATGCTGTGCCCACCATTGGTATCAGAACCCAGTTTTTAGCATTGTAAGAACACAGATTTACTGCTCAGCTGCTGGGGGCTGTTACTGTCTGAAAAGCTGTCCGAGTCTTAGACCTAAATAATGAGCAACTAATTTGATATAAATGGTTAATGTGCATTCTTTGTATCAATATCTAGTAATTTTTTAAAAAGTATTAACTTTAGCCATATAAACGTAACATCACTGACCGTATTATGAGTAAGCCATGTTTTCCTACAATAGCTGTCTTAAATAATTATAATTTGTACAGTTTTCTTCAAAATTTCATATTGAGTGGAAGTAATTTCTTACTTTTTGTAGACTTGAGTACATAATAAGAAAATATATTTAGATGTTTTTATGTAATGACCTCTCAAACAAGCTATTTTTATAATAACAGGTTAATTTATGTCTCATATTTAGAATTATCAAATGGTATATTTTTTATAAAAGTGTAACACAAAGTGGAATTCCATACAGTAATATGCTGTTTCAATAAATTATTCCCTGTCTTATAGTGCTGTTTTAGGTTATAACATTGTATAGTGCACTTTATTTTTACGTCTTTATTTTAATGTTTCAGCTGTGGCAGTTCAATGATACAAAGGACACCGGAAAACTTGACATAAGTACAAATGAATCCTTTCCAATATCCTTTATGGAAATGAGTTGGCAGAACATCAATGAGACTATGACTTGCAGTAGTGATCAGTGTTCAGTGTCATTTGAGACATCTTCTGTTGATACAGATTACTTCTTGCCCAATGGTTCTTTTTCATTTCAGGTGAGCTAAATTTTGTCTTTCAAGTATCTTTTTTTTATGTAATATTGGTTGAAAAGAAAGCTTTGTGAAGCTTTTGAAACAAGGAAGTTGTATTTGTAAAATTGTGTAGTGTAAAGTTACTGTTTTAAACCACTGTGATTTATTTTTCAGAATGTTATCTGTTAATATTTTAGTTGTAAGATTGATTTTCTTCATATAGAATATGAATGAAAAAAGGTTTGTTTTCACTTATTTTTATCAGCTTGTAAAAAATCTTATTATGTACAGTAGATGCTTTGATATAGTAACATTCTAAAGATATTACATATATATGTTTAATTGGTTGTCACAGAAAAAAGTTTATTCAAATCTTATAATTTTGGAGTAACTTAATAAGTTTTCCTTCCAAAATAAAAAACAAAAATCTTTAAGAAATATAAAATACAAGAATTTACAAGTTGTGCTTTTGTTACCAAATAGGTAATACATTAATACACTTTATAAATTCAGAAAGGTTTCAAAAATTGAATCAAAATTTTTACTTTTATTGTATTAATTAAAACATTTATTGATATTCAGCACAGTAGTATGATTCTTATATTGATAATCGGACAGTAATCTATCACATTTAATTAAGGACAACCACACTGTTGGGTATACAAGACTGTTAGTGTAAAAGTTATTAGGTAGTTCATTTAGTGATCTAATATTTAATGATTATATTAGTTTTTATAACAAGAGTGTTAAAGTTAATTATTTTAAAGGCGATAGTTATAACAGATTTCGTTACATAACTCGGTAAGAGTTGTATGTTGTGTGTGAAGTTCAATTGTTATAGTATTATTGATGTCTCTTTCTTGAAACCTCCAAGTTTTTCTCACTATGTGAGTATTGTTACATCATAGCATCTCATAGTTTGTAGAAAGTTCCATGCCTCAGTTAGGCAAATGAGTGCAAGTAAGAAAAGTTCAATCAAGAAAAGAAAGAAAATGTCAAGTTAGCTGGTGTGTGAGTGATTAGCTTTAATGGGTGATTTCTATAGTGTGATTCACAGCTGTAATGTAACAGCATAGATAGGAAAAATAATTTGTTTTGTCAATTGGGTTCTAAAGTAACTGAACCAGCCTTTATGGACTTTTGACAAAAAAAATATATACAATTATTTAAAGCTGGTAACCAAGACTGCTTGATTGTTAGTTTAGCCATAACAGCCAACATTTTAAAGTGAGTTTCACAGTTTAACGTAGATAAGGAGAATAATTTGTCTTGTCAAATGGTGTTCTAAAGTAACTGAACTCGCCTGTGGAGATTTTGATGAAAAGAAGACATTTATTTAAAGTTCTGCGTACAACTGATAGAGGATTGTATGGGATAACATGAATCACAGATTATACAGTAAGAAACAGAGTCAAGAGAAATAATTTGTTTTGTCAGTTGGATTCTAAAGTAATTGAATCAGCCTGTGTGGATTTTCGATGAGAAAAAAGAATTATTTAGAGCTTACCAAATGCAAAACTTCCACTAGTAACAAGAAGTTTCATATTGCATTATTATCTATCATTCCTTTAAACTTTAAAATTTACTGAATGGTGCAACATTTACCAAATGCTATCCACCTTCCTCCTGATGTTGGTTTCCAGCAGATATGGTGATGATTATGTTAGATGTGCACACATGATTGCTGATCCTTGGTACAGAGGCTCATCTTCCCTACCAGTTCCTATATCAGAGGTGAAAAGTAGAGGACCTCTTTTTACCTTGGGCTGGATATCCCTATCATAGTTCACTTGGTGTTGGTTGAAGTTGATCTCCATTTACTATATGATGCATCCTAACCACTCAAAACCTGGGGTTCCTTAATATCACGTATGTGGCCAGGTACCCTTGATACATTCTCAATGCTGCCTGGTGATGAACTGGAGATGCACCCCCACTTTGCTTTCCATCTTCCTACCATTACTTGGATGTAAGTTCCCAGCAGGTATGATGATGGTTGTGTTGAATGTCACACATGATTAAACTGGGGAGGTCCCTTCTTTGTTTTTTCCCTTATTGTGACAAATTTCTCATGGGTGAAGAGTATACTTGGTTCAGAAGTGGTGTGGTCTCCAACGGGGGTGTTACCCCTATTTATTTGCACTACCTATGGTCTTCCTTTGGACGCTTTCTAAAGGGGATCATCTTCTCACTGGACCCTCCACTAATGCAATGTGGGATTCTAGCTATTTGTGAGAGAGGTAAGATATCGTATCGGAAGTTAACATTTTCCTAAACTGAAAATATATTTCCGACAGATACTTACCTCCGCTCATATTTCCCAACCATCATCTCCACTAAAAATAATATCTAATGTTATTGTTTTTTGTAAAACAATCAAAACATTTTAACATGTAATCACGATACTGATTTAATCTATTCTTAATATATTATCAAATAATAGCTGTTTTATCATGATATTTGTTCCTAGTCATCAGAAAACTTTCTAGATGTTGTCAGAAATTGAAAGTTAAGATGGTGTAGATTTCTAACCTTGACTTGTTCTATTACACATAAGTGACTAATACCAGGTCTTGAATGATCTGTCTCTTTTCTTTTTTATGTATTTAGATGACTGCCCATTCAAAGGATGGAAGAAATAATATTTTACCTCATTTGGAGCACACAGCCAGTAGTTCTCAACTTAATATAGTGTTGAATGAAATGAAATCACATTTTACTGGCAGTCGCTTTGCTTTAGAGTTTCTATTTTTCTCTTCTGACGTTTCACATGAAAATATTGATCCTATAGCAATAGAGAGCAGAAAGTCTGTTGATGATGAGTACACACCTGGTGTTTTCAAAGTATGTTTTGCAAACAACAAATCAATAGTTTAAAAATTACATGTTTTAATGACTTTTGATAAATGATAGAAGAGGATGGAGTAGTTGGCAAGTCAGTTTTACCCTATATTTATTTCAAACATTTATTATCTACATAAATCTGCAATTAGGACTTATGCAGTATATTTTTAATAATTCATTGTGTTATGCTACCCTAAATCATGTATTTTATATTGTTAAAATTCTTTGTAAAAGAATCAACATTTTACTAACAATTTATTATAAAATGTAACATCATACTGTACATTTATTTACTTAGTATTTTGTTTAGATATTCAGAGAATTATAACATAACATAACGTTTTGGGACAACATGGTATGTATTGGTCCATCTCGGCTGTTCCATCATCTAAACTAAATTAAAATGATTAAAAAAAGATCTTAAAGCCAGTCTTTTTCATTCAAGCTTTTTCTTAAACTCACTTAAATTTACTGCCTCTACAACATCTGAAGGCAACCCATTCCAAAGGCCAACAACCCTGTTAGAAAAATAAAACTGTCTTAGCTGAAGATGATTCCTATTTTGCCAAAATTTATATTTGTGGCCCCTAGTCTTATTATTTTCATTGCTAAATATAAAAAAAGATGATGCCTCCACACTATCAATTTCCTTTACAATCTTAAACACCTCAGTCAGATCCTCTCTAACTCTTCTTTTTTCAAGAGAAAACAATTTAAGAGATTTTAGCCTCTCCTCGTATGACAATTTGAGAGATTTTAGCCTCTCCTCGTATGACAACCCCTCCATCCTAGGCACCATTCTTGTAACCCTTCTCTGAACTCTTTCCAACAATTCAATGTCTTTCCTGAGATAAGAAGCCCAAGACTGAATACAATATTCCAAAGATGGCCTAACGAGTGACCTATACAAAGAAAGTATAACCTCTTTAGACTTGTATTCAATATTTCTATAGATACAACCTAAAATCCTATTTGCCCTACCACTAGTAACAGCACACTGCTTGGATGGCTTTGGAGATTGGTTGACTATTACACCAAGATCCCTTTCCTTCATAACACTGTTAAGGTTATTCCCATCCAAATTATACTTATAATTAAATTATGATAACTCACATGCATTATCTTGCATTTATTATAATTAAAACCCATCTGCCATTTATTTGCTCAACTCACTAAATGATCTAAATCCTTTTGTAAATCAGCAGCATCCTCTTCACAGCTAGCTACACCCAAGACCTTAATATCATCTGCAAATTTAAGTAATTTATTGACTATCCCATCATCTATGTGATTGATGTAAATCAAAAAGAGCAAAGGTCCTAAAACTGAGCCCTGAGGTATCCCACTTGTGACATTAATCCAGTTTGACTGAACTCCATTTATAGCAACCCTCTGCTTTCTTCTATTTTTTTTTTCAAACCTTTTATG
>NW_013671969.1:4775-16824 GCF_000517525.1 Limulus polyphemus | reverse complement strand
TAAAGAAATCCTTACTATTAATTTTTACATTTTCAGCCAACCTTTTCTCATACATCGCTTTTGATGTCCTATTTTCCTGTTTCACCAACTTTCTTGATCTTCTAAATATCCTGTCATACCAGTCAATTCTAGTTCATTAGTTCATTTTACTTTGGGCACTTCTAGATTAAAGGAAATTTTACTCATAACTTTCATTACAATATATCACTTGACTGTTGGTTGTTCCATATTTACTAGAAATAATATACTTTCAGAGATATGTCTTGACAACTCCATCTAGCCGTTCTAATGGTTCTGGAGGTTATTTACATTGGAAGCCTGTTTGCTACACTAATTACAAAAGAACAATAGCTCATTCATCTGATTCTAGTACCTATGGGATACAGTACACCAATACCTCACAACCCTTTAGTATTGTAAAAGCATTTTTTGGACCTTCTGATAACAATTCTATGTCAGCATTTAATGTTTCTTTTGGCTCTGCTGGAGATGGATTTTACTTAAAAACTAACTACACTTCATGGTAAGTTATTAATATCTAGTGCTAACTTTTGTGTAGATTTACTATACCTTTAAGTGATTTGATATTGTTACTGTTGGAAATAGTTTTTTCATAAAAGTTCTTAAATTCCAAGTTAAATTTTAATTTGTGGAGATAAGTGATTCTTACTTAGGCTTTTAGTGATCTAAGATGTATACCAAAACTAAAGATACTTATTATATCAAAAAGCAAATGTACTGCTTAAAAATGTTAATTATTTATTAATATGCATTATTTATTTACAGATATTTCATTAAAAGAAATTTGAATTTTTATTTGTAGTATCAAGTGAATACTAAAATAATTGGCCAGTCAAAATATTTATTTAGTGTATAATAGTGTATTCTAGTTCCTTCGAAACATATGCAGATTGGTTTGAACATAATATAAAAATAATATTTTAGCAAGAGAAAAGAATAGCTAAGTATATGAAACCAACCAACCCTGGCCAATGGTTGAAGTGAAATGTTTCACTTCAACCAATTTGGATTGGCAAAGTGACAAAATAATTCAGCACTTAGAGAAACTGTAAAATATGCATAAAGATAAATATTAATTTTGCTCAGAAACAAATATTGAAAACTGAAGAAAATAAATTGAGCTTTAAATGGCAGAAATAAGAATGTACTTATAAGTCATAAATATTAAAGATATTTCAGGTAGTTCAAAATGGCATGGCCCAGTATCTGGTATAATAGCCACATGGATACTATACCTTATGAGTCCATTATAACTTTAGGAATTACAAATTCAAGTGTACCAACAAACTGATAAAACTGGGGTTCTAGTGTGTATGTGTACATGTATGTATGTATCAATAAGTAAATCAGAGTGGATACAGTATAACAAACTGAACCCCATTTGTTATTAAATTGAAAAATTACAGGTACTTAAACCTAATTTACTAGAAATCAAAAACTGAGTAACTTAGGTCATCACAAAGGAAAGAGATAGTAATAAAAGAAGCAGATAATGGCACTACCATGGTAATTATGATGTAAGACTACTATATGTACAGTGGTGCAGAATCAATTTGTGTAGAGGGAGCAAACAATAGTGACAGCATTCACTCTAAAGTAGAGGACCTCCTGCCAGAAAAAAACAAAACAATAATGAAATGTCCATTTAAAGATTCTAAATTTTCATTCATAAAAATTTTCAAAAATCATACATATTTTATAGTATCACTAGTCGCTCAGTGACAATACACCTCGTGGTTAAGTGATATCTGAAATTTCAGCTTTGTTGGAAAAGTAACTCCTTGTGACAAAAAAGAAGTTCTTATTCCAATGTATGGGTATGTTGGTACAAAAAAATTAAGGCAGACATCTGAGATCGAAAATTATTCAAATTAAAAAGTTTGTGGCAAAATATGATTGTTTATTTCATAAAAAGAAATCATTTTTATATCTTACCTAAAATTCATAAAAGTTAGGAATTAACATTACTTTTTCAAAATTAAGAAATGGTTATTTACAGATTAAGGAACCAGCTTTAATATCTTCATTTCCTACTGTAGCAGGAGTAAGTAGTGAAATGAGCTGACTGAGCAAGTTTGTCAATGACCTTCTAAACTGCATCTAAAAGGTATTCAAACCTACATCAAAGCCACTGTGAGTTTTCTTAAAAATTTACCAGCTCAGACTAGAGCTAGGCGATTTAATCGACTACCTAGAAGCAGCGATTACATCGACTAGTTTCTTGTAAAGTAATTGAATGGGGTAGCATGGCTCAGTGGCTTTACACTTTGGAGTTGTAGTCAGATGGTTGTGAGTTCAAGGCTGGCCTGCAACGTGCTGTTGTGTCCTGTTGTAGTAGGAGTAAGTAGTGAAATGAGCTGACTGGGCAAGTTTCTCAATGACCTTCTAAAACCGCATCTAAAAACTATTCAAACCCCACTTGTTCCAGTCTACCCAGCTGTTAGTTGGGGGTTAACCTGTGATGAACTGGCGTCCCATTTAGTAGGAATGTATCACCATTCTCATTGGCTTGTACCACTTGAAACTCAATTCAAAAGTACTGGTCCTATGTGCTTTGCAAAAAACACAGCAATGATTTAACTAACTAAAAGTACTTGATTAATAAATATTACAATTAAATGGATTGTCACAAAAATAATAAACTCTTCAAAGGTATAGTTTTCAATTAATACAACTGTCTAAATAATCAAAATATTACCCATATGTTTGTTTGTTGTTAAGCGCAGAGCTACATAATGGGGGGCTTAAGTTTTGAGTTTTTGGTTAATTTCTGTTGTCACTAAACTTGCTCACCCTGTCTTTATTGTGAAGCTTTTATATGCCACTGTCTTTAATATTGAAATGCTGATTAGATGGAAGGCAACACTCTCTGCCAACTTTCTGACTACTCAAATATCAAGTAAAGTGTAAATTTTAAAGTCAATTTATATATTTGTTCTAACAGTATTTAAATTTTAGCTCAAAATATTGTTACGTCTCCGTTCGTTAGTTAATTTTCCGTAACTTCGTTCCAACGAAACTTTAGAGACACAAGTCCTTTCATAAATAAAACTGGTTTATTCTTTCCGAATACAACTTTACGATACACTTAATTTCAACAGTCACTCTGTAACAAACGCTATAATTCTCAACGAACTTCTCACAATATTCTCTCTGACTGCAGTTCAATTACTCATTACCTACACATAAATTGTCCCGTCACGTTGTGACCATCTTATATATACCAAACTACCCCCAATCTAGTAATCTCCCGACAATTCAAGAAGGTTCGAGAAAGAAGTGGCGTGATACTAGTCACGTGACCTCGCTGACGCAACAATATTGTAGAATTGATATTTTGTCATTTTCTGACATTCATGAAGAAAAATTAAGTTCATACTTTCATTTCTGCACAACTGCCAAAAGTTTTTCGTGGAAACAAAACAGCATACCAGCTGATTTATTTCAGAATTTTACAGCCCATCTCCAAAAATAACTACTTTTGCTAAAAATCTATCACCCCTTGAGAATATATTATCTTCTTGATTTCTCAGTGTTTCCCTGAGTTTTTGTACTGGCTTTTTATGAAACCTTACTATGGTGACACATCAAATAGTTTAATCATGTACTGATAGAACACAGCTAGAAAGACGTTTTAAACATGATTGGAGAGAGCAAGAGTTAGAGTTATATCATGTAATAGTAGAATAAATATTTGAGTTTAACTTTTTTTATAGTTTCTGTAGATATTCTCTTCAGCTCCTTTTGTTTGTGAGTTGTGAAGGTATTTGTGTTTTAAATTATATTTGTTTGAAAGCTTTCAAAATTTTCTTCAATGAGAAAACATCATATAACTTGAGATAAAATAAGCTCATACAGTTTAGACACAGTAACAAGTGTACAATCTTTGGAATATAGGAATACAGTAGGAAATGAAGAAGTTGCATGACTGGAGATTGTTTAAGGCTTATTAATATAGGTATATTGTTGATGTTTGGTTTTTTTGTTTAAATACGGTGTTTTTAGACTTTAATGGATATACTATAGTTTTATTAAGTTGCTATGTTTGTTGTGTAAACACGAGTTTTTCCTCTTTTTTTTTTTCGTTCTTAAGTTCACCAAATTAAATTGTCACAAATCAGGTAAGTTCACTGTTTAGTGAGTGTAGTAGGTGACTGCAAAACATTCTGGTTACTGATATATTTACTGAATATAATTTTTCTATTTATCCTATTCAAACAACATACATAAATAAATTTGCTAATTGGCTACTTTATTATTTCAAATTGCAATCCTGATATGTTTTTAATAATAACTATTACTCTTATTGGTGATAGTAAAGCATATTTTCATTATTTCTAGAAGATCAGTGTGGGATTACTGCATATCATTTGAACAAATATAATGTTGATTGTTAGTTGACATTAGCGATTTATTCACCAAATAGGAAATGAGCATATGTTGACCTTCAGAAGAAATTTATCAAAGAAAACCAAAGGTAATTTGAAAATTAATCAAAAAAATCTTAATACCATATCAGGATGATGCAGTAATACAAATTACTAAGAGGTAGCACACACCTTTTTTATTATTATTATTGCTTGTAAGGTAGGGGTGTATATTTATTGATTAATCAAATGTAATCAGTTAATGAGCCCTTCGATTAATAAATTCCACTAATTGCCCAGCTCTAGCTCAGACTATGCATAATAATATGATGATGGTTACTTGTGATGTTTGTGTTTATACTGATGATGATTTGGGACTAGAAATAATTGAATACTGTTTGGATAAATTCCCAAATTTATCACATTCAAGATGCATGAAACCCATTTGACTGTAGGCTATTAATTAACCTACTTCTAATATATATGTATAGTTATTTTATTTTTAAGTATGAAAGTTTTTTTCATTGAAACAAAGGAACACCAATGTGCATAAGTACAGTTCCAACATATGCTGATAATCTTTTTAGTCTAGATGATTATGAATATTTATATAAAACTGATGAATGTGTTAGAATAATTGTTTCATTTCAGGGAGTAAAAATCTAATTTAACAATTTGTGGATCATTTCAAATAAGTTACATCCATACAGTAAGTGTATAATGGAGATATAAAAGAGTGAATTATCATTTTTAGATGTAAAAATTACCTAACATGGAAATAATGAAGATAAAATACATATTGTATAAAATAAAACAACTAACTGAAGTTTTTATCTAAATTTCTTTTGTAATCATTTGAGGCATATTAAATTAAGCATTCCCTTTAACCTTGCTAGAAGAATAATTCAGAGTAATTAAAAAGAAAAACAAGAAATAAGATTAAAAGAATTTAATAGATTTTTTAACTACAGTAGTGCTACTCAGAAGGGTTTAATAAACAACTTTATTTTGTACACAAGACAATTTGACCATAATCAACCAACGACAAAAAAATACTTCCAACAGTTACAACTTTACTTAGTAATCTTCATTAATGGTGTCAGAAATACTGTAACAAATTGTTCTGGAAAACTGAATGAAATGTTTGCCATAATAGCAGCCTATTGTCAATAAAAATATTAAAAAGATACTAATGAAATAATATGAAAAGAACTAAGATACTGAGAATAGAAACTTTTAATGACAGTAGATGCCAGTTATACTGTCAATCAGATAACTTTGTATCAGAAACTTAAGAAATTAAAAATATAAATAGTGCTATAATTTGTAAGTTTAAAAACGAAATTTTAATTGTCAATCTAAAAACTCATTTATATGTTAATGTGTTTTTAATATGGGACAACCTTAAAACCTTAGAATTTTAATGAACTTAGATAAATATAACACAAGTAATACAGAAAGTAGCCTAATCCCATATTCAAAGCACATATAAGAATTTAAGAAGGTAAATGATGAATTAAAAGAACTCTGTATTTCTGCTTCTGTTGTCTATTCTGGAAATTGAATAACTAAAAATGAGACTTCAATACAAAAAATATTATTAGAAAATTTAGGTGTAAATTAAATGAAGTTTCATATGGTGAATATTTTAAGATACAATGTTATGTTAATTAGAAATATCCACCATAGGGTGAGAAATGACTCCATGATAAAATGGGGCAGATGAACAAAGAGATTGAGGGAGGAGAATTTGATGACAGGCTTCCAGCCTCTGGTGTAATTGGGAACAACATGAGTCTGGAACAAAAACTTGGTGAAATACGTAGAACAGGTACAATGGCCTGCGAAGATAGTACTTTCAGAACAACCTCTGACAGATGCTGGCTGGTCATGAGATCCTGAGGTGGAGGGAAGGAACAGATATAGGAGATACAGGAGGTGGGAAAACTATGGGATCAGGAATCTTTCTGAGAAAACTTGAAGAACCCAAAGATTCATGATTAAAAAATGCCAGTGAAAAGAAAAACCAGCAAGCCGAGCTCCCACCGGACCAGAACCCATCAGGTAGTCATCAATACTGTTGGCAACGTGACATGTGTTATCACAGAAAAAATGAGGCGAGGCACCCTGAGAAGAAGGAACAGGTAAAAGCTGGGAAGGGCAGGGATGGAAAATGGCAACAGGTGCCCTATTGGACTCCAGTGTAGACAAACGGGCAAACTGGAAAGGGTAAACTGTTGTTGTACTGATGCAACCCGTGATTCTACAGACTCAGGGATCATGTTAAAGACGTATCATCACAAACATGGAGCCATATATAAATCCCTAAGATAAGATAATGAGACATGAGTTAAGGTCGCAGCACGACCTACAAGGTCCCAACAACAAAGAAAACATGTATGTAAAGCCAGAGCTGAAGATGACAAACAAGCCAATGTGGAAGAAGAAGGAAAAGGAAGTCCCCAGAAAATCCCTCAGGATTTTTGTGGAGAGCCTCAGAGAGAAGATGGTATGTAGAGAGATACTGTAAAGAAGTGTGAGGGTAAGACAAAGGTGGGAAATTGGGCACGGGTAAGACATACAGGAGATTCGGGGGCTGCACCCCAAACAGGCAAAATGGACCTAATAATTGCAGATCCAGGAAAAGGATAGTCTACATGATGATATGCAAGAACAAACTGATCTGAAGCTCATGAAATTGTAAAGCAATTAGTCATCATTAACCCAAATATCTGAGTGGGGGGAAACTCAGGAGGGATGGGAAGATTGGTTAGGTAGTAAGGAAGGACACCGGTCATAGGAAATAGGGGAAAGGGATAAAACGTCACCTATCTGAGAAACTAAATCCAAAAAGACCATATTTAACCTAACTGACTTCTCAGGCGGGGCATGGGAAGGCTCGGCAAAATCAGGAGGTGTAAGTAGGTGATCCAAGTTCTTGTCTGCCTGAATAGGCTCAGCTTGTTCTGAAGGAAGTGGGGTGAGGTCTGGAAACAGAGGTTGACTCATATAACGTTCAGTCACCTGGCAAATAAACATGGATAAATCCCTCATCGGATTGCCTGCACCTGAGGCCTGAGACGTAGTGCTAGTTGCAAATGTAACCCCCAAAGTAGTATCATGAACTTCGGAATTCATAATGAGTAACAGTGAACTAATAATCGAAAGAATTAATAACAATGTGATTGTAATAAACTGGGATTAAAGTTGAAGTTAAGAAACAGTCTTAATAAAAACTAGAAGTGAAAATAAGTGAAGACCACATCATGAGTATACTAAAAATTGATGTCAAACAAACAAAAAAGGAACACGTCTGAGCACAAGCGCTGCCAAACGAGAAGTGATAATTTGGTAGAGGCATATAGAGGGAATCACATGCATCACTTATGTCACACTCCTATTTGTGGAAAAGTGACACATGATGATATGATTTACATGAGAGGCATGTTGGAATCATCCAATTCCAATAGGGTGGAGCAGAAGGCTTGTGGCATGCGCAAAGAAAAAATTGCATACAGAGGGCAGCACTGGACAAGAATAGCTAATCTTGTGAGAGGAGGGAAGTACAGTATTGGAAGTATATTTTTCAATAATTTTTTTTTCACCTTTGATTAAATCAATAGACAAGATTATTCATTTAATTGCATTATTGCTGGGTTTAACTTGTACATTATATCTGGAGATATTCACAGAATTTGTTTGAAACTAAACAGTAGCTGTAATGTGAAAGTGCATTTCAAGCTATATTTTTTGAATTGAATTAAAGAAGAAATAACAGAATATTATGCCATTCTTATTCATTCATTTATCCATGCTTGGGTTGACTGCTATTTGACAACTGTTTTGAATATCTAAATATATAATTTGCCATAACAGATGATTGAGTATAGTTATGAGCAAATTCTATTTATAAATTTCTATAACACAGTTAAACTTTTCTGTAGTTGTATTTTTTGTAGTATTGGTCTTTCATGTTTTAGTTGTAAAAGAATGAGCTGAGAGACTGCTTGAATGAAACACAGAATTTTTGTGAAATGCATAATTTTTATTCTACAATTTTTTTTAATCTAGCAAACCCCTCTGGACCTAAAACTGTAACAAAAAGTTTGGTTTTCTGGATGAGTATAACATATTTTTGTCATTTATGGTTACACACAGCAATAACTGAACACTTTGCATTTTTCACAGACTTGAGATAATTCGTTTTCCTTGAATTAACTGTCCAAATCTTTAGAATAAGGTTCATTACTAATGGGAAGCTGTATTTGTGATATGACTAAAAAAAGGAATTTCATCTACACTTACAGCTCATTCTGCCTGATCTTAGGACTACATATTGGTTGCTTCTCAGTTGGAAAAATAATAATAATGTTTATTTTTATGACAGTAGTAGCTACTAATATCTAAATATCTGAATAACATGTGATAGAGGGTTTTTTTGAGGACAGGAGGTTAACCACATGGAATATTCGATTCAGAAAAGAATACAGAGGAAAGTGGAAATGACTTAACCTAAAATTGTATGACAGTTTTTATAGAACATTAAGAAAGGCAAATAGAATATAAGATGCTGAAGTAGTTCAGAATCTTGAACAGTTCTAAGCATGATGTAGATTTATCCAGGAATTTATTTAGCTGTATAATATAAAAACTGGTATGTAAAGAAGCTTTCTTCATATGTGTATGTTCATGTCACAGAAGTTTCTTAGATTTTCAAGTGAGTGTTCTTTTGAAATTCATAGTTTATTAAGTGTTTTTATGTTTTAACTATATTTTAGTTTCTTGTCTAAACTTTTATATATATTTTCCAAGAAGTATAAATTATAACAAGTACCAACATAAACATTTTCTTCAAAGTATGGAAGTTGTTTAAAGATGCGTGTTTAATTGTTTTGTAATAATTATTGCATTTATTGAAGCATGTACTCATAATCCTGTTGTGTTTAGTTACCTTTTGGTGTAAGTAAAAAATGTTAATCTTTATAAATAGTAAAATTTTTTTGATGAAAATACTTAATATATCCATTTTTTTAAATTTGTTATCCATAGATTTCCTGTTGTTTGTAATTTTCAGAATTTAGGTATACATTATATAATAGTTCTTTTTCATGTCAGTATGCTCGTTTGAGTTGTAATATGAAACCACAGCAGATTGAACTGAGCTCACTATAATGGCAGGCCATTTATAAACTGATTAGGTTAGAAATTACATAAAAGGATTATTAATTTAAAAGACGTAATAATCTGTTCTCTCAGTTATTATCTTTTGTAATATTGTAATTTAAATTTCTAACCATTATAGGTCAGTGGCAATTGGATATGGCAGAGCCCCTCCTGAAAGACTGTCACTAATGGTAATCCTAATAATATCCATTGGAGTAGGAGCTCCACTGTTACTTATGGCTATAGGAGGACTATACTTCATTATTCAAAAGCTTGCACGTAAAAAATATGACTTGCTTTTAAGCAGTTCATTAACCTGAGTTTGAAGAAGCAGAAATGAAGTAGAATTATTGAAATAATCATGTTGAAAAATAAAGAAAAGACAGAGAAATTGTAAACTTCAGTTAAGGTAATTTAATATTAAAATATTCCAATATCTTAAGTGGATAACTATATACATACAGTAATCATAATTTTCTGTGATAAATAACATAACTTAGGGAAAGTGTGATTTTATTCATTTTATTATATGTATTAGCTGTATAGAACAGAGCAAAATATTGCTAATTAAAACAACTGTGAAGTCTACAAGGAATAACTTCTGCCATAATTTCTCATGTTATAGCTTTGGCTAGTAATGACAGTGTTTTTCATTTCACAGGTATATGTGTGTGTATGTATATTCTAAACTACATTGATAATGTTAAAATGTTTTTAAGGGAATTCAGTGTTGGTGATTTATTTTATGTATAATATTTTCTAGTTTGTAAACTCAAATTAAAAACTCGTATATAAATGTATATTGGTGTTTATATACTCATTCATTCATAAACATTTGGTTGATATCTTAATATCTAAACCATGTAATATCATAAAAGTTATTGGAATACAAAGACATTTGATAATCTGTTTTTGAAAGATAGCCATTGCAACATCAGAAAAGAAGGTTCTAAAAGCTGTTTTACTTGTACTTTTCTTTAAACTGGTACAAACTAAAAATCTGTTGTGGCTGTTTCAGATAGTTTAGATAGTTTTTTCCCTGTTATAAAGAATTTCAGTTAACCTGACAAGATTTTTCTGTATCGAATTTATATTATCTTACTTCAGAAAAAGTTACATGAACCTTAGAAAAATCTATATATAGTACATATTAAAAAGCATTAACAAATGTTTTCAGCCTCTTGAGAAAAATTTAAGTTTAAATATAAACACAACTGAGCATGTTTCCAAGATGTTTTATTTATCTGTTACTTGTTGAAAATAATGAAGTTTTGTCAAAATTGAATTACACATTAAAATATTCTATGGAAATCTAATGTTGCTGAAAATTGTAACATCAGGCTAATGTTGCACCTGACCAGTCTTTACTGCCATTCACCAGTAAGTGATTCTCTATTCATATCTTATTTCAAAGGTTGCAATGGCTCCTTTTTGATGCCATTTACCCTGAATTCTTTTTCTAAAACAGGAGCAGTTTTGAAATAAAGGAATCAGAATTAGACCCTGGAAATCAATCGCTAGAAGATAACATAATTTGTAGTTTAAATTTTTTAAACAATACAAAATAGAACTTGAAATTGTCAAAGAAGATTAAAGGAAATAAAGGCATACAAACTTGGCATCAATATTTATTATTTATAGCATCAGAATAGCTCAGTTTAAGAATAAACTTTACAAAAGATAATTATAACTTGTTTGAATAGAATGAAATCGCATTTAATTCTGTTCAAAGAGGTGAATTTGATATGGCATGTTCAACATTGCTAGTTATGCTTAAGACAAAATAATAAGAATTTTAACTGAATATTTCATTTTACATTACATCAATATATGCTGATGTACTTGTTGTAAGCTGTATATTTTTAATGTAATTTGTTTGTTAGCTAGTTAGATCTGGATTTTAATGATAGCATTAAGATTGGAAGGTTTAGTAAGCTTAAAAATTCTAGAAACTTAAGGCTGTGACTTGAGGTTTCTAGCATATTTAGAAATACATTACAAATACAAAATTATTTTGAAGAAAGATTGATTTTCAAGATAGAGAGTAAATCAGTTAAGGTGTGAGCTGTCACATCTAACTTGAACAAGTGGATTTTAGTTGAAGTAATTTGTAATGTACGCCTACAACCAATTTATAGTTACAGAAGGAAATAAACTCATTTGTTATACTTTATATGGACTGTATTTTGAATTATTTTCACCATAATGTAGAACTTGACACTAAAAGAACTATGTTCCAACACTAACATTTATGTTAATTTGTCCAGACATATATATATATATATACCTGAAAGAGATTTCTTAATTATTTTCTTATTTGGAACAATCTTTGCAATATAAATGATTTCTAACTTTAAATGCCATGGACTGAGTGAAAGTTTAATTGAACATATAAGTAAAACTAAGTTAATTTAGTCTTATGATTTTTGAAATTGAAAAGGAAATAACAAAATTGACTTTATATGTATATATATATATATATATATATATATATATAT
>NW_013671969.1:0-4765 GCF_000517525.1 Limulus polyphemus | reverse complement strand
GTAACAGACAGTAATAAGTAAAACTTAAAGTTAATAAGTTACTTATTGTATTTTAGTTAATTAAGTAAAGGAAAGTAAACTAAATAAGTACTTATATGTATATATATATATATATATATATATATATATATGTACAAATATTTAGACTTCTGCAAAGGACCAAGTACAGGGCGTCCAGTGTTCCTATATTTTTCAGGTCTTGGGGATTTTTTAATATTTAAAAATAAAACTGCCAATTAGATCCCCCAAAAAAGGTAATGTTAAGTACTACTGTTATATGTTGGCAGTATAATTGGTATTTAATTTCTAAGGTGATAAAAGCCTTCCAAATGTGTTACACACATCCAAAATTTCTTTGAAATGAAAGTATGATAAAGTTATTGTAGAATTTTTTTTTTCTCTGGAGAACAAACTTGAATCACCCATATTCACAACTGTATCAGCAATCCATATATTCAAGGAAGCCATGTTCATCAGTCTTATGCTGTGTTATGACTCATTGTTGCTATCTAGTTTAATGGATAGTAATTAGTCAGAGCAACAATATTTGGGGTTGGGTTGGATTATGAGCTTTAGATATAAAATATATTACTGATGAATATTTGAAGCACAATATAGTGTTTCAAATGGTTAAGTATTTTCTTATACATGCATATTTGGCTGATTTATTGTTTTGCTATTACTTAATTTCAGCTGAATGTGGTCAATTAATATTTTTGTTTTCAGAGAGTTGAAGAAGCAGCAACCTTTTTACTTACACTGTGTTGTACAAAAAAACATTTCTATCTTGTTGTTGATTTTCAGAGATGTATACAGTGAGATTTTAACTTGAAGTATTGAAAATGCCTGCTGGAAAGACCAAATTTCAAGAACACTGGCTGCTAAAGAAGGGCAACACTGGACATGAAATCAAACATTGGTGCAAAAAGGGCTCTGATGACTTTAAAGCATTTTGTGTTTTGTGTATAAAGGAAATAGCATGTGATGGATCTGGACTAGAACAATTAAAGCAGCATGCTAAGGGAAAAACACATTGAGATGGCTAAGAGTGCTTTGACATCATGTTAAATGAAGGTCAAAATTGTTAATGAACATGTGTTATTTTCAAAAACAATATGATGTTTAAAGATGGCTGCTAGCAATTATAGGTTTTGCTCTTGCGGTGGTATATCTGACATGTTCAAAGCTATGTTTGATTGTTCAGCTGCATCAAAATTCCACATGGCAAGGTCGAAGGTATCATACATGTTATCAGATGGGATAGGCCCATATTTTACTGAAGCATTGGTTGCTGATGTAAATGATTCCAAGACTCCATTCACACTTCATTTTGATGAAGCAACAACAGCTCAAGGGAAGAAATAGCTTGACTTGCACATCAGATACTGGTCACCACTTAAGGATGAAGTCCAAGTTCGTTTCTATAAATGCTTAACGTTTGGTCATGCCAAAGGGAAAGGTGTAGCCAAGGCTATCCTTAAGTCTCTCAGTGATGCTAAACTGAATGTAAATCTTCTTGTGGCACTGTGTAGTGATGGACCAAATGTCAATAAACAATCTGGAGAATAATTAGCTCTCATCTTCTAGAAAGTGGCCATCCTGGTCTGGTAGACATTGGTTCCTGCTATATACACACTGTCCACAATGCATTTGGACAGGCAAAGGAAACTCTTACACAAGACATTGATGAATTGGCAATTGACCTGTTTACCTTCTTTAAGCAGTCTGCAGCAAGGAAGGAGGATTACAACAATGTGCAAGTTGATATTGATGTTGAAGAGCACATGTTTCAACCCCATATGTCATCTAGGTGGCTTACTTTGTCACCTGTTGTGGATATAATTCTTGAACAATGGGAGGCCATTGATAAGTATATGAAAGAGGAAGAGAAAAGATAAAATTCCCCCAAGAGTGCAGCTTTTAGGAGGATCTTATTGAAGCTGAAAAGCCCAGAAACCCTGATTTTGCTTTACTTCATCCAGGCAGTGGCTCCACTTTTCTACTCATTCCCGGAGCTTTTGCAATCAGAAAGTCCACAAATTCACATTCTGTATGATAAAATCAGTGAACAAGTTAGGAGGCTAATTTTGCAGTAGTTGGAACAAAGGAAGGCAGTGATTTGTGTGAGGTCAAGCATTCAGATGTTAAGAACCAGATGGATGATGAACATGTGATTGTTGGTGAACCAACTAGAAAATCCATGCAAAAGCTGTCCAGCAGTGACAAGCGTAAGATGTTGCTAGGAATACATGCCTTTTATTCATCTGCTGTCACCTACCTAATTAACTATCTGCCTATTTCAGAAAGTATCTTGAAATACATAGGATGCCTGAATCCAGTGAAAACTGGAACAGTTCATTCCATCAAGAGGCTGGCAAAAAAGCTTCCCAATGTCAGTGAGACATTGTTGAAGTACTTGATGAGTGGAATCTGTACCTAGCTGAGAAGGCCAGAATGCAGGACCATTCAGAAAACATGGGTGAGGCACATATCGATCATTACTGGAGGGATGTTCTTGTACAGATTAGAATTGATGGAAAAACCGAAATACTCCAAGCTGGGGAAGGTTGTGAAATCTTCACTGATTCTAGCTCTTCTTGTTGCTTATTTTTACTCAGATAATTTCTTAATTCGGTCATAGTACATCCAGGGCAATTTTATCCTGTTGATAGTTCTATTAAGATGACAAACAGTACATCTGTATTCATAAGGTAATTGTGCTGATTTGAAAATCAATGGAAGATTCATTTTAAATATGTAATTCAGCAAATTTCACATGTTAATTAAACTGATATTTGAATTGTAAAATTTTTAAGTGTATGACTTATTGAATCCTAAGGTGATTCTTCCTAAAGTACATTAAATATTTTCAAAATGTAGAAAATTTCAATTTAAATTAATAAAAATGTTTCATTCAAAAAATACAGTAACATATTTTCATTCCAAAATAGAGTTACACACAATTTACTCATTTTGACCATTTCCTATATCTACTTCAACCATCTTATTGTAGTTTCGTTTAAAAATAAATTTTTGATCTACGCAGAGGTTGAAATTAATGTTTTGAATTCAGATGTTAAAGAAACAAGTTGCTAATGAACAGTACCAGGCTCCAAAAGTCTCAAGAAGTAGTAAGGATATAATATTTTATCACGTATCTTTTCTGTGCAAGATACCAATATTATGGGGAAAACGTATACAGCATACACGGGGAAGATTAGGAATAAAAAGTTTTTAATGTTGTAATATAATATTAGAATTATAATGCACACTGAAAATTTTAAAAATAAAAACATGATCAACGTTTAAAATGCACAATAAAATTTTATTTGGCCAACTGCAAAAATTAAAAGACTACTATATATATATAGCAACAATAGCTAACTAGCAGCCAAAATAAAGATTTGCAACTTCACAGGGATTTTAATTAGCAGTGATTTTTTACTTGTTCCATTACTTATAAATTTACACACTAGCTGATATAAGGATTGCAACTTCATAGAAAGTTGTTATTTAACACCTTGTTTCTTTACTTTTTATATCTATGACCTAAAAAAACGAAAATTTCGTGACAGGACTTTGGTTTATGAAGGAAAGAATCTTTCCTAAACTGGGGTGTTCAGGGATATTACTATCCCCTTTGCCCGCTCGCGATAATGTATTTGTTACATTCGTGAATTATTTGATTTTAGTTAGAGAGGTTGGTCATATGTTGCCTTCTGGCAATTTTAAAGTCTTGAGGTTGGAGAATGGAGATATGAGAAAGGTATGTTCATAGGATTTCAGGGCAGAAAAATGACCAAAGCCAATGATGTCGTTAAGAAGAAGCAGGTCAATATATTCGATAAAGCACACAATAACAAATTTCCTGTGATCAGAGACACAGGGTCATTGGGATCTGTAAATCCAATGCCACAGCTGGGATAATTAAGTCCAAGTGCCCTATGGTTTGTTCTGGAGGAAAAACGGGAGTACCCCAAGAAACCCACTTTCAAAGACAGGCACCTTCGATCCCTATTACACTTTTACAAAATTTTAATTTTTAAAAATATTCCAGTTTATTTGTTTTCTTTATATTCATATTTAGGTATAATGCATAGCGAAGAGAAAATGTATATACAATTCTAACATTAGAAAAGCACCTTTTCAAATAAAACATCTACGTCTAAAACATCGTTTTAAATATAGCTTCCAGTATTTTAAAGTAATCTATGAATGTGTGTCATAAATTTTAATATTATGTGTATTGATTTTTTTTTACTCCTTCATACATAGTATAGGGGTTGGCTCCCTAAGGACACCGATTATATAGTGTACAAAGCATTATTTATCTAGATGTTACAATCATCTAATTTTCATCTGTTATTGGCTTGTAATTCCTGCTTCACCCTGTACTTAAGCTTTTTAAAGGATGACCAGATAGTTTTAAGAAAGCTAACTCCAAGGGGGTAATGATAACATCATTTACACTAGAATTATGATGATTTTTAGCTTATGTAAAATATAAAAGAAACAAATCGACTTTTTAATACATCTATGACCTTTGCAGTACCTTATTTAGTATTCTACAAGAGATTTGAGTACAATATATCAAGCCATTTTGTCGTAGGCTGGCAAAGAGAATAATAATATGAACATTTGAGCTGTTTTTGTTGAATTTTATATTCATCCTAAGTATCTAATAGTATATTTTTCCTAATTATTTTAACAATTATGGCCTTTAGTGTTGGAAGATTTTGAGTATTGTTTTAGGAACAAGTTTGCT
>NW_013671968.1:20938-51410 GCF_000517525.1 Limulus polyphemus | reverse complement strand
CTCTATATACTATCTCAATACGGATAACGTTTCCACTAACACTATAAATGTATAATATAACGATTTGCTACTCTATATACTATCTAAATACACTAACTTTTGTATTACATATGTAAAAGGGATTTAACATTATACTTCAAAACTCTTCTCATTTGTATCGTTGATTTTTTTTAATATATTTTGTGGCACGCCGTTACTAAAGACAATAATAATACTTCAATAAATGTATTAGTGAAAGGATTCTAAATGATTTTGTCCTGATATATTCTTTGAAACTCTATACTGTTCAATTTCGCAACGTGTTGCTTCAAAAATGCCCTTAGTACTTTGGGCTATGTGTGTGCTATAAGAGTAGTGGTCAAATCCCGCTCTTTGATCAAACAAGCATAGGCCAAGAGCTATTAGTTGGTGCTATTGACTAACTGCCTTCCCTTTAGTCCAACAGTTTGAAACTACAGAAGGCTTTGCTTGGAGAGCCATTATGTAGTTTTGTGCGAAGACCTGAAATAAACAAACTATATATTTTCATTACGGTCTGAACTCAACAACTCAGAAGTTATCTTTAAAATTATTTTTTTCTTATTAATCTCAGAATAATAACTGGACCTATAAAATATATTGTGCTTGTGAGACGCAACTTTTCAATTATTCTAAGTAACACAAAATCAATCTTTTTTTCAGGAATAATCGGTTCAGTTTGCGGTATATATACTCATGGAATTTTATGCAATCTCTAAATCTGTCTACTGATCGTGCAACTGATTTTTTTTCAGACTTTATAGAACGTAAACGAATTATCAGGTTTGTTCTATCTTAAAAACTTAGTTTAGTATACATTAGCTTCTCCCAATAGTATTCGCCAAGTTCCTTTTTGTGCAGTGTTTGTAGCTGTGTTTTATAGTTACGACCTTTTCACTCGACGCAGTGCCATCAAGGAAGATTGCTTGTTTTGCTAATGTAATTCTTGTTTTAAACAAAAGGGAAATACTTCGGTTATTTTTTAATCAGTGTTTCGAGCTCTACGTTTTTCACCACACCGTAGAATCTTAAAGTTGTTGTGTATTTTATACGTTTCTTTTTTTTTATATCGGTTTGCTAACCGCGCTTCATGTCACTCAATAACTTAACTACATTCGTTCTATTCGTTGTTTTCCTTTCATCTCTTCACCTTGAAGTGAACAGATTTTTATGTTATCTCTGACTTGTTTCGATCAACATTTCTTCATAAAATTATATGTTTATACAGATACACGCATGTACGTATGTCTGAAAGTAAGTAGACAAGTATGTATATATGTAAACATCTTTCATTTTTTATCATAACTTATATCATGTTTACGGTGGGCGTAGTTACAAATACCAGTTACAAATAAGAGATTTATTACGACGTGCAGCACTAATAACCAAATAAGAGATTTATTACGACGTGCAGCACTAATAACCAAATAAGAGATTTATTACGACGTGCAGCACTAATAACCAAATAAAACATTGAAATAAACATCCTTCATCTTATCTCAGACAATAAAACAAACGTTTAATTTTCAAAAGAAATAAATAATTGTAGTCATAAAAATGAAGGTTTGATTCCAACCATAAAGATAAAGGGTTAACACTAACATAAAAATGGAAGGTTAATTCTAGTCATACATATGAAGGATTAATTCTAGTCATATCGATTAAATGTAAATTATATAAATGAAAATGAAGTGTTTATTTAGTCACAAAAAAATAAGGGTTGATTATAGTCATAAAGATGAAGGTTTAGCTACATTTGAAAGGATAAAGAGTTAATTCTAGTCGTATATATATAGAGGATTAATATATATGAAGAGTATACTCTAATAATGAAGAAGAAGGGTTAATTATAGTAATAAAAAATTAAAGTTTAGCTACAGTTGTAAAGATGAAGGGTTAATTTTAGTCGTATATATGAAGAATAAACTCTAATCATAAACATGAAGGGTATACTAATCATAAAGAAGAGTTACTTAGTCATAAAGCAGAGTGTTAATTATAGTCATAAAAATGAAGGTTTAATACTTCTAAGTTGAAAAATAAAATCTCTAGGTCTCCTGCTCTTTCAGATGCTAACGGTTGAATTCTTCAAAATAGAACACCAAAAGTTTCAAAGCGCCAATAGAGCGGTAATTATTTAATTATGTATAATAGAAAGCTAGAAATCTTTAGAACTCGTAGTCCTTAGAAAGTTGAATATTTAATTATTCATAAGATGAATATAGAAAAGTAAAAAATCTCTACGCTTTATAAAGGAAATCGTTTAATTCTCAAGTAAAAAGCTAATATTTCTAGGACTTCTTCTCTGTAGAGTTGCCTGGTTACGCCGTTACAGTACTTATCAAACAAAACGATACGTTTGTAGCCCAAATAATAAAAAACAAGAAACAAAACTACTGTAGACTTTCATATTTACACAGTTTTCTACTTATGTATAAATATGAATGCTTATTACTTATCTCCATAAATAGCAAATGTTTTGCTATATTCTCAACATTTCACTTCTAGAACTGGTCTGCAAACTTTCATTTGTCAGCTTGGAAACGTTTTATTCTTGAGCCACGTGAAGTTCCGGAAAATTTGAAATTTCAGAATCTTAACCTTTATTTGCTTGTTGCTATAACATTACATAAAGTTTGATTTAGTTTAGGGTGTTTTGAATTTCGCGCAAAGCTACACGAGGGCTATTTGCGCAAGACGTCCCTAATTTAGCAGTGAAAGACTAGAGGGAAGACAGCTAGTCATCACCACCCACCGCGAATTCTTGGGCTACGCTTTTATCAACGAATGGTGGGATTTACCGTCACGTTATAACGCCCCCACGGCTGAAAGGGCGAGCACGTTTGGTGAGATGGAGATTCGAACCCATGACCAGCAGAGTACAACTCGAGCGCCCGAACTACATGGCCATGCCAGCTCCCCCTCCCTCCAGTTTTTGCCCAGGAATAGAAAAAATTGTGCAAATATATGTTTTTTCATATTGGTATGAATATTAAGAGCAGTTTGCAGTATCCAGACTTTTGCAAAGTTTAACTGTCAAAAATGAAAATCTCCTTTAATATGGCTTTCAGAATAACTTGTATTTTTGTATTTCACCATTATTCGCCACTACGGGAAATAAATTTAAAAACAAAATCAAAAAACATTAGCACATCAAGTGCAGTAGCGAGTACAGGAATGAGCGCTCTCAACGCTACAACCTAGTGACCACGGTTAGGAGATCCTTAGGAGTCATGAAAGCCAAAATACATTTATTGAGATAGAATAGTTCGATTATTGTCTGCTCTTTACGATTTTATTGACGGAGGTGCCTTGAAACATTATAAGTGTAGTGAGTGTTGGTATAATAAGCCTAAAGTAAAGACGTAGTATGAGATCACCTAGCCTAGAGCCAGGTGCATAAAATGTATCATGAAAATATAAATATCGATATCAATTTAAAACTTAAATAGTGTCTGAATTAAGCTATTTTCTGTTATATCACCAACGTTTTCAATAAAAAAACCATCTAATTAACGGAGACTCTAAATTAAGAAATCAACAAAATATTTTTACAGTTCTACTGTAATACATTTCTTTTTTTTTTTTTTTAATTCAGTACATAGACTAACAACAATATTAGGTTATACTTTTGTCGCTAAGCAACGTGAAATCAAAGCCATTGTTGGGACGTAGTGTTACCAATACGCACTGGCTTTTCTACATATTAGAAGTTGTTAATCTAACTGATTTGTACCAATAATTATTCTATGAATACGCCACGAATTCATTTCATGAATGATCTTAATTATGATTGGCTCACAAAGGAATTTACAGACGCTTGACTGCCTCGACTGCATTTTTCTTCCTCTTTATCGGTCGAACTTGATTTCGCAAAATTTATTTATTTCAGTTAGCTATGAAATGTGAGGTTAGGGTATACTATATGGTAGGGATGGGGTAGGAGTATTTGCCCCGTCATTTTTGACGGGCTAAATGCTAGTTCGTAAATAAGTAGCTGTGACTTATTCATTGTGGTTTCACATGATTTCCGTTTGTACCTGGAAAATATTTAATATAAGAAATATATATTATGAAAATAACAAATATGTCATAATTTGATTTTTTACTTACCCTAGAAGCTACTTTCGCATTTCAAAATAGACATACTACAGCCAAATACTCATTCTTAATTAACAGATTCAATCTCTACGACAACAAAACTAAAAATACTCAGTTATGACAAAATTTAAAATATGTATACTTGTGACGGCATATGTAAGTAGTATTAGTCTTAACACGACAAAATAAAGGAAATAAACACTTGTGACGGCAAGAGTAAGTAGTACTAATTAACGCAAGAAGATGAAAAAATATACACTTGTTGGGACAAGAGTAAGTAGTATTAATTAACGCAAGAAGATGAAAAATATACACTTGTTGGGACAAGAGTAAGTAGTATTAATTAACGCAAGAAGATGAAAAAATATACACTTCTTGGGACAAGAGTAAGTAGTATTGATTAACGCAAGAAGATGAAAAAATATACACTTGTTGGGACAAGAGTAAGTAGTATTAATTAACGCAAGAAGATGAAAAAATATACACTTCTTGGGACAAGAGTAAGCAGTATTGATTAACGCAAGAAGATGAAAAAGTATACACTTCTTGGGACAAGAGTAAGCAGTATTAATTAACGCAAGAAGATGAAAAAATATACACTTGTTGGGACAAGAATAAGTGGTAATAGTCTTATCGCAACCAGATATAAAATAATCAGTTGTTGCGAAAAAGTAAGTGGTAATAGTCTTATCTCTGAAAGATTAATAAGATTTGTGAAAGATAAGGTTAATATGTTTTATTCTTATCCATACGTGTTGCTCTTAAAAGGAGAAAATTAAAATATATTGTTCTTTTATAGACGACGTGAAATAATGTCTTATTATTATATTTGCATCGATTAATCGTTTCTTAAAATGTACGACTTATATAAATAATACAAAAGCATACTACACAGAACTTACATCGTAGAGTATTTTGGGAGATATAAGGGTCTTCCACTTGATCAAGCACATTGGCTTTAAACGTTTCTATTGATACGCATGAGCTAGACTTTTTTGTTGTTGTTGTTCTCTGAACGTCCTGCTGAGACTGCATTTCTACCTCCTACCTTATTATTTCCCTTTTTTATTAATAAAACTTCTTAAATAAGAACGCAATGTGGAACCTCAAAGTGCGTGTGGCCATCATTCCGCCCATTCCTATTTCGTGTGCTTTTTGTAACTTGGTAATTGTTTAAACTGAAAGGCGTGTATATAGCTAAATTTCTCCGTTGTTAACTTTGTTTCAGTAACCAAGTACAGATACATGTATGTAATCAAATTACTGACCCCAATGAAGAGCATGATAAGGGGAAGGGTTGGTGGGTGTTGGATATCGGAAGAGAGACAGGATGCTCCAATAGTCATATTTTGCTTATGAGAGACATTATAGCTACTTGACTGGTAAGGGATGGGCCAAAAGAATAATAACAAACAAACTGATTTTGGAAAACTTTTAAATTTGTTGAGTATTTAGAAAGAATTAGCTACTGGATTAGAAAAAATTAGCTACTGATAAAACTCTGTTGAAGTTTATAATTGGATCAAAGTTCAAATAAAACACGAAGTAGGAATGGCGGAACGATGGCCACACTCATTTTGAGATTGCATGTGTCAAAGACCATCAAGTGTTATAACGTTATTCCGCCCATTCCTACCTTGTTTTCTTATGTCAAAAACCATCAAGTGTTGTAACGTTGTCCCGCCCATTCCTACCTTGTTTCCTTATGTCAAAGACTATCAAGTGTTGTAACGTTACCCTGCCCATTCCTACATTGTTTCCTTACATTTTGGTGCTCCAATACCTACTCCCTAATTTATTTATTTAAACATTTTTTTTACACTTTTCTCTCAAAGCTTTTTTTTTTTACTGACTCTCAAGAGTGACTGGGCGCTAGGTCTATCCTACTCGTAGTTTTTCTTAGAGCTATCTCTCGACGTTTCCTGATATTTGCTGATATCTTTGCTATAGTTTTTTGTTGTTGTTTTGTTTTATCAAGCTAGGGTGACAACCATTTCTTTGGCTGGATTAATGTCTAAGGCTTGTTTGGCATATTCAGTATTACTGTTTCTAACCTTATCACTATTCTTCCAGTAATGCTCTCTTCACTGGGGCAAAGACTTCAAGGTTACCTACACAAATTTTCTCATTTTCTCTCGTTTTGCTTCCTTGAAAGGTATAATTTCAAGTACAACCTTAGATGTCACACTTAGTTTTGAAACAATTCAAAGATAAATTATATAACTTAATGTTCTTTTTTTCAGTTCAGAGCGCTCGAGCAAAGCCGTGTCAGGCTTCAACAGTGATAGCGTTCGTCCTCGCGTAGGAGATTCACGTCTTAGGCACCGACTGCTATGATAGAATTGTTTTGTTCAACACAAAACCCTCGAGTCCGATGTATAGAACTGAAACTTCGCTTTCAAAGGCTAGATCATAGCTAAACCTAGATCTAGAGAATCTATGCAGTCCATGTTATTTTATCGAGCTGATACAGCTGCAGGCGTATAAAGTTTTGTTTACATGCTGTCTGCAGTGTGTTTGATATTTTAATTTGTACTGCACATATCTGGTCCATACCTATTATAAATACAACCGTACTTACGATAAATGTAGTATAATATTGGTCAAACTTCTTTTCTTTACATGTTATCCTTATTTGTAAACAGTTTCAGTGGACACTACCTAGCTCGGTTCAGTCCAATTCCTCACTGATATTTTGACCATATGGCCCGGGTGGGTCGTTGATCTCTTCCACCCTCAATTGCAGTGTGATTTATTATCTAATTGGTGGGTTTTGACTTACGAAGCAAGAATTTTGGCGATGTGCACTATGCTGCTATTTCTTGTGACATAAACAACTAAAACGAGGTCCTTGAAATGGTTTTGTTCATAAATCACTTTTTATTTATAAATGCTTCTCTACTCGTGTGTCTATATATTAAAGTCAGTATGTGAAAACACAGTCTAGACAATTTCACATGTTATCACGTAAACTGATGTCTAATACTAAGTGACCAACTTAAGGTGAGGGTAACACATATTCAGCGTAGGTGTTCTATTTTAATTTCTATTATTATCTATATATATATTCAAATATTTCAGTTGGATGTTCTTTATTAACTTACAACTAAAGTATATCCTTAATACAGATCGGAGAATTTGGTTCTGTATACCTTGTGGTGTATTAATGTTTTCGTGACATTTAAGCACTTGAGTTCTGTATACCTTGTAGTGTATTAATGTTTTCGTGACATTTAAGCACTTGAGTTCTGTATACCTTGTAGTGTATTAATGTTTTCGTGACATTTAAGCACTTGAGCAAACATATTATATTTAGTATATGATATAAATGTTGTGAATTTGGATAAAATATTTACCGAAGCACCCGCTTTGTCTCCTTATAAACTCTTAACAAAATTAGCCCATATTATTTTACATTATCCGGGGCTGTTGTTATGGCAATTTAGTTTGTTATGCCAAGAAATTCCGCTGACGTGATGTATACCTAAATTTGAATGCTACGATATACAGTGCTGGCGGGTGAAGGGGAAGCTTTTGAGTGCCTTTTCGGTGAGAACGTTACTGATATTGTCATTATGTGGGGTTTTATTTTCATTTTTAATCTAACCGTGATTTATGTTCGTGATATTCGACGTGTGGTGTGGTTCTTTCTCATCACCCATCTCTGAGCAAGTAATTTGTAATAACGAAACTATTGCGCCTAAGTCTCCTAGTGTCATCTATTGTGTAAATTCAGAACTAGCTAAGAAAAAAAAAAAAGAAGGAACATTTTAAATTTTTTAATGCGATGTATTTTTCTTCATTAGCATTTCGATAAATTGAGAAGCTCAGCTAATTTCTAGAAGTTCTTCATACTATTAAACTTGGATGTTCGAAATGTTTTGTCTGTATATTATTGTCGGTGAAGGGTCACTGAAAATTACTTGAAATTTCAAAGACTTATATGTATCTTTAAAAGAAATGTTCTCATTTTCTGTCTTCTTTGTACAATTCATATTTTCAACACTTTTTAATTCATTTTAATTGTCTGTTTTTGCTTGCATGGCAAATCTAAAACATTCTTAGATATTTTATTCAAACAAATAAATTCATATATATTCCACACATAGAATGTAATAGAGTAAATTAATCAGGAAAACGGAATCGTTACTGCGTTTCTGAACTTGAATTTCGCAACGAAACTTCGGGAGACTTTATTTTTCTGTTTTGGGATTACAAGTTTAAAGACCTTCTTAGTCACGAATAAGACATTTCGTTGATATGAATCAACATACGAGAGATGTTCATATTTTTCCGTTGATATACACTATCACATTAAGTAGATATAGAGTTTGAGGTTTGATACTTGTCACTAAAATAGAGTCTCTCGATGGAACAACGGGAAGTCAACAGACTTACAATGATAGAATCCGTGGTTCGATTCCCCGCTGTGGACCCAGCAGATAGTCTAGTGTGGCTTTGACCTAAAACGAAAAAACAGAAATATAACTGGTTTTACTCGTTGACTGATATAACCTATAAATAGCTCTAGTTAAAGACGGCAAAAATGATTATAATGAAACTATAAGTTATATATTAAATAAATCATATTGAAAAGTGTTATGTAAAAGATATAACATCAAAATCACACCTTAACAAGAAAATGTTTTAACAGTGAATTATCAAACCACTTAAATATAAATATATGCTAAAGTTACAATTCATTTCTTAAACACATAAATCACACAGTACAAAATATTTAATCCATAATAATTGTACCTTATCTAATAAGAGAGTGTTTTCATTAAATATATTTGTTTTACTGAAGGGAAAATACATATATATATATATATAATAAATATATTTATTTTTTTATCTAAACCATTGTATATATGATTCTTACATAAATCTTTATATGTATCTATAAATTATTCTGCGTCTGTAAAAATTGTAACAAATCTATAAAAATGTAAATTAAGCATATTTTATGCACCAGAACTTAGTTAAAGTAGTTTGCTTTATTTAATGGAAGGTAATCTAAGTACTGAAAATTCAGAAGTCTTTCATTATAGACGTTGCATAAAAAAATTGTTGTTTGCTAAACCGAAATCTAAATCGTTATAAACTGTTTTATTAAAGGTGATTCTGTACTTTCAAGCTCAAATTGATAAATTTTAGTAATGTTTAACACTATATGAGATCATTCCTGACTGTAAGGAAACTATCAGTATATCTAAACATAATTTCTAAAATGAAAACAATGTAGAGATGTAGCTGGAATGTGATAATTTGATGTTTCTTTTCTTTTCTTGGCTCTAATTTGAGATCTAGATCCACCAGATGCTAAGTAAATAATCTGTAAACTAAGCTAACGTGTTAACTCGTTAGAGATCACTAATAACCTCTTAACAACTAGTAGTAAGACACTTATTAACATCCAAAACTATCACATTGACATGTTTAGAATGTAATTAGTACTGTTAGGAATATATTTAACTTACTTAGACTTTTTTTCCTCATAAGCGTGAGATTATTTGAACAAACCTCAAGATGCGTTACAATTGCGTTATAATTTACAGTTTACGTAGTAGGTAATAACAAAAGTCATATTTCGTGAGGTGTTAGTTATAATTATGAACACAAGTATTTTCTTCTAATATCCAGTCTGTCTTGGGAATTTACTCTAATTAAACTAACACAATTAATAAATATAATTTGTAGGTGTTATTTCATTCTTACTTTTCAAGAATATCGTACATGTCTGTAAGCCCTAACAATATCATTCGTTAATTAATCTTTCATAAGTACTTCACTGTTCCAATCTCGTCTAACTTGTCACGTTTTGTTGTTGCTAGATGGCAGCACAATCATGGTAAACAGAAAACAATGTAGCATAAGAACTATTTTTGTGTGCATTAATATAATAACTATAATGTGTACATATAATAATAATAATAATACCTTATGCAATGTGGTAACAATATTCTGTATGTTAATGTATAACTGTATTTTGTACATTAATGTGATAGTTGTATTCTGTAGATTAATGTGATAATTGTATTATATACGTTTTTGTGCTAACTGTATTTTGTACATTAGTATAATTGTATTATATACGTTATTGTGCTAACTGTATTTTGTACATTAATATAATTGTATTATATACGTTATTGTGCTAACTGTATTTTGTACATTAATATAATTGTATTATATACGTTATTGTGCTAACTGTATTTTGTACATTAATATAATTTATGTTCTTTAATGTACTAGCTACTTTCTGTACAGTAATGTAGTAATTAGATTGTGTATATCAACATGATAATTGTAGGGTTTTCCTGTGTAATGTAGGCAAGTAATTGAGTAAATAAATAAGGAGGAAAAGTCTTGTTTCGTTTTCTTTTCAATGCAGTAAAATAAAGTTATGGTTAATCTTCCATATTTAATTATTTTTCTTTCTTTTACGATTTAGGTGTACAAATGATGAACGATTATTGAAGTAGGTTAGACAATATTAAGCCTATTGATGATGTTAGAAGTTGAAAGAGTAGTTAAAAGTGGAATATGTGGCTACATATAAAAATGATTATTTATAGAATATTTCAGAAATTTCAGTTTTTTTCTCAGGAACATGGTGATATAAATGAATATATATATATATATATATATACACTGATATTTAAGAGGATCAAGATGAACATAACTTGCTCTAAGTTCCCTGAAAACTTTACAGTTAGTACGTACAGTCCTGAGCTCTGCTTGCGTTAACTTACTTAACTAATCACACGACTTTATGGTCAGGCTCTACTCCAAAACGGAAGTTCTCATCTTTGCAATTTTGATGATTGAGTGATTAAATAACGTAAAACAAGACAAGAAATTAACGGACAGTTCTTCTTTTTTTTTTTTTCATACTACACCCTAAATTGCTTTCCATATTTCAGATTAGCACTTCTTAACTCTTGGCTAAGTGTGGTACATTGAACAAGTTGTTTAAATTGGAGCTAACGAGAACCAAGAAAACAGATTGAGATATAACAGGAACCTGAAAGTTAAGCCTCGACAAGAGAGTACATTTGTAACACAGCATTTTAGCTAAATGTCGATTTTTAACTTTACCACGTGTTATCAGGTTTTGTGGTCCCTTCTTGATTTTAATAGTTCAATAAACTAAAATAAAAACAATAATAATAATTTTGGAAGTCACAAACTAAGGCAGTGTCACTTTAAAGATTCTTGGTTCTTTTATATCTATTTTGTCATGTTCTGACGACTGGGAAGAATAAGATGTGATGATAGAATTGATAGCACAGATATATGGGAACATGGGGGAAAGGTAAAAATCTAATATACCTCGCAAATAATACCACTAAGAAACCCTTGTTATTTATAGTTTATTTCTCAATTTAACTTTCCGTAATTTATTAAGTTAAATAAATAGACAGACAGACAGTTAGATAGCCAGGCAAAGAGCTATGCAAACGGATAAATATACAGACAGACAGTTAGACAGCCAGGCAAAGAGCTATGTAAACGGATAAACAGACAGACAGACAGTTAGATAGCCAGGCAAAGAGCCATGTAAACGGATAAATAGACAGACAGACAGTTAGACAGCCAGGCAAAGAGCTATGTAAACGGATAAATAGACAGACAGACAGTTAGACAGCCAGGCAAAGAGCTATGTAAACGGATAAATAGACAGACAGACAGTTAGATAGCTAGGCAAAAAGCTTGTAAACGGATAAATAGACAGACAAACAGTTAGATAGATAGTCAGACAAAGAGTTAGATAAACAGACAGATAGACAGTTAGATAGATAGCCAGACAAAGAGTTAGATAAATAGATAAGTAGATAGACAGTTAGATAGATAGATATATAGTTACACAGAATGTTAGATAGATAGATATATAGTTACACAGAAAGCTAGATAGATATATAGTCACACAGAAAGTTAAATAGATAGATATATAGTCACACAGAAAGTTAGATAGAAAGATAAACAGAAAGAAAGGTTATACCATTTAAAATCACTTTAAAATAATTCTTCATAATACAATGTGAAACTAATTCTGCTTATTATTACGTTAAACAAATTTTGAAATTTGGAGCGGTATAAAATGCTTAAGCTGAGGAATCAGTGTGGTTTTTTAGGCTCAACAAACTGATTAAACTTACACTTCAATACAGATGTTTTTATTCTTCTTAAGTACCTCTTAATTAGTCCACCTAAGGGGTTCTGTTATTGGACGAAAGGACTAATTAAGGGGGAAATTATGTGCACTAAAGTGAGACGTTAATTTTGTATAATATTGTTAGAATATCAACAAATTTGGTACGTTAAAATCTTTCTTCGTATCTCATTCCATTAAAATTTATCTATGTGATGGGCATAAGTGTTGCTCAACATCTATGGGGAAGCAACATAGAAATTTTCAAAGTTATAAAATATATACAGAAAACTTAAGGCTACAGAGAACATAAAGTAGGAGACTTACTAGTAAGTAAAAGCGGGAAATGTGTGATTTTTGTGAAAATTCATTTACATATATATGTATATAGCATTATAGTTTCAGTCTGACATAATTATATAAAGAAATACCAAGAGTATTAACCATATATTTTATGAACTGTAGTATAACTTTTATGCATTTTATGCTGAAACTAAAACATCAAAAACTGTAAAGAACTTAGCATACCAATTAAGTGAAATAGCTTACAGTTTCTATAAAAGTTCGTAGGGATCCCCAGCAGTAAATAGTGGGATTCATTGAAATATTGATGGTATTTTTGTGTGACTGATATGTGATTAGAAACCCTGTAACCAACAAAAATGTGGACCCATAAACAATTCGGTGTATAGTATGGAAAAATTTATTTCAAAAACAGCGAAGTCCATATGGATCCCTTATGTAATTCTAGGTTTAACACATTAAATTCTCATTAAGGTTTTTTTTTATACCACTACAATAAACATCATATAATTAGTTGCCCTTCGAGCTGTATTTCCATTGAATGCCTGATTTCCTTCTATGCCCTGATGATTATGATCCATAAAGCTTTTCTCAAAGTCAGCATAATCTTATCTAATGGCAGTCAACTCGTAGTTCATGCCTGGCTGTTTGAATTACCAAGCCGTGCTTCTATAAATTGATTATTTAGTTATTTTCTTTGGTTCATTGCTTTAATTTTCACAGAAATTATGAAGTTAAATTATTACCAGAACGTCTCTGTACGTTGTTGTAAGGTTTAGTTTATACGGAAAATGAGAACTATACGTATTTATGAAATGTATCTTATCATTGTTGTCATTTATGAATGAAGCTCATAATAGCCGTGTCAGTAAATAATCCAACGTCATAGAATTATTAATAGACAAACAATAAACAACCTAGAAATTTTGATATTATCTTGAAAAATGATAGATGCGTATTTACCCCAAATTTGATGTAACTATGTTTTAAAAAGAAAGTAAAGTCCTCAAAATTAATGAAAGAATTTCATGCAATCAAATAGAAACAGTCTCACAACAGTACAATGCCCTTAATAGAACCAGTCTTACACCACTGGAGTATCCTTTATAGATCCAGTCTTACACCACTGGAGTATCCTTTATAGAACCAGTCTTACACCACTGGAGTATCCTTTATAGATCTACTCTTACAATAATGCTCTCTTTATAGATTCAGTCTTAAAATAGCAGTACTCATCATTCCCTTGATAGACTCAGTCTTACAATCTTACTCAGTATTTCCTTGATAAACCCAGTCTTACAATTAATTGTACAATTGTTTTAAGCTAATAAGATAGGCCATATATTACATGTGTTGATAAAATCGTCATTGCTCGCCTAATTTAATTTTATTAAATACTTTTGTTACGTCCTTGATTAATTATCTTCTTTTGTTATTACGTCTCTGTATAAATTCTTTAAACAGGTTAAAAGTTTAGCTATAAGGCCTCCATTGTCTACTCCGTTACGTGTTAAAAGTTTAGCCTCCATTGTCTACTCCGTTACGTGAGTTGCTCATGTTTAAATTTGAAATGGATGCATTAAATACTTCGGGGGTTAAATCTTGGGTGTGGTTAATGATAACGAAAACATTTTATTTCCTGCACCACAATTTTATAAGTTAACTAATGTTTGCTAATAGAGTAGACGCTAACACAACAATTTCGCTTACTTGCTGATTTTCTCTCGTACTTACAGCACTTTGTTATATCTCTAGTACTTTGTTGAAGCACAAACACAACATTCACAAAACGTAAACAGCAGACGAACTAATAAACTCACTTAATAACCATATACTGCTGTAACAGACTCACTAATCTATCACTACGTAGACTAACTACTATGGCGTCACCTACGTGTTATATAGTTCAATTCGTTTCCTATACTTTCAAGAAAGCTCTAGTTATTAAGCCATAAGCTCCTCACTTGATGTAAAACGCCCTCTTTAGCCAAAATAAAACAATACAGGCGTGTAAATAAAGAAACATAACGTACAACAATATTCCAATTAAAGCGTATGTACGTTATAAAGCTCCCTTTTCTTTCTTTCTACAGTAAACTTGTTTCTTTTGTCAGAGGAGTCTGTAAATACATTTCCGGTCTTGGTTCAATGAGTCGGAATTTTCTAAGAACACAGAATATTAAGAAACTAATAATTATTCAAAATCAACCAGACATACCGTGTGATTTCTCTGACGTACGTAAACCTATATCGACAAATTTGGACTAACTGTACGAGCGCTGTTAGTGGGTTCACAATCACCGATTGTTAGTCCTTGTGAAAATGAGAGAGGTTACAGCTCTGAGTTTTGACAATCTCTCAATAGAAAACACACTTCATTGTTAGTACTTGGATAGAAACGGATGCACAATAGTTTTTGCGTTTTTCATTAATATATTTAATGAATTTTTTGTGAATGTGTAAGAATCTTGGCAAATTTCGTTCAATGATATGACAACATTTTGTACAGTTTTATTTATATTCCTCGATCAAGATTAAAACTTTATGTAATCAATATATCAGCATAAGACACAGTATTAAACTAATTATCCAGTTATTTATTTTAACATTAAGGAAATTTTAAATTCTCAATTTAATTTAACGTATAATATTTGTTTTTTAAACATATAGCTATACAATGGGCTATCTATGATGTGCCCACCACGAGTATCGAAACCCGATTTGTTTATTTGTTTTTTTTAAACATATAGCTATACAATGGGCTATCTATGATGTGCCCACCACGAGTATCGAAACCCGATTTGTTTATTTGTTTGTTTTAAACATATAGCTATACAATGGGCTATCTATGATGTGCCCAACACGAGTATCGAAACCCGATTTGTTTATTTGTTTGTTTTAAACATATAGCTATACAATGGGCTATCTATGATGTGCCCACCACAAGTATCGAAACCCGATTTTTAATGGTGTGAGCACTCAGACTTACAGCTGAGCCACTGTAATATTATGTAACGTTCATCGCTTGTAATATAGATAAGTTGGAAGAATATTTTAAAGTTGCAGTTGAGTTTGGCACTAGCAAGAGAATCACGTGGTGTTAGCCACCCCTCCCAAGCTTGGGCTCCAAATGGCAGTTTTTGTGAGATATATACACAAATTACTCCATCGTTTTGGGCCCCCAGCTGAATTTGAGGACCTATGTAAGGTCAGTCTTCTTTGCCCCCTCCTTAAGCCTTTTGTTCAATGATACTCCTGGGCTACCGGTCTGCTACATCATGTGTAAACTTTAAAATGCCTAATGTTTAGAGATAGGATGTAAAATCACGTACTGCGAGAATGCATTAATCTTAAGATAAATTCCGTTAAACTTATAGTGAATGTGATTCTTATTGTGAGTAGAATAATGCATACTTTCATTTCTTAAGTATAATAAATGGACTCCACATTAGGTGGTGATTTTAATTTCCTATATAAACATAAACGTTTGTTGTTAGACGCTGCTTTAAAACGTGATTCAAGAAACTTTGAACATTAAGCATCACCTGGACTGTTCGTTTCTGTTCATAGTGAATCTTTTTTAGATATATGTGTTTACCTATTCATCTATGTATGTGTGTGTGTGTGTGTGTGTGTGTAGTAAAACTCGGTGATGAACAAGTGATGGTGAAGTAAATATTCATCCAAGTTTTAAAATAAACTGGATACATTTTACTCATTATGTAATTAAAATGTATGAGTACATCACAATTATACGTAAGTAAATCCATTTATATCACCTATTTTACATCTTATTATATGATGTGAGGTAGGTTTACTATCATTTGATAGTATCATATCTTAGTGTATCGAACTGGATAGGAGTATCTAGGTGTGAACAAACAGTCACAGCGTACTGAAGCATATTAGAATACCTCAAAGTAATTTAAAATATGAATAAATTATCTTGCCACAACGTGATTTTGCTGTTTGGTGTTTGTTTATATACCGGTGTTTGTATCTTGTTTGTTTTTTTTTGACAAAGCTACTAAAGCTAGGGGATTGGTTGTCGTTCCTCTATCACCCACCGACGGTATTTCACGCTTTATTTTTTCCTTAAATTTCTATTTGAGTGCTTTCTTTACTGTATTATGTTTAAACTCTTCTTGTGTCGCCCACTAAAGAGTAAAGCGGAAATTAATGTGTGTTTTTTAACCGCTGTCCTCGTGCCCCAGTTTCAAAAGATCGGGGAATAGCAGGATATTTGATTTTCATTAAACAAAAGTCTCATTCCTCCCTACTCATCATAACTGATCTGTTTAACCCCTTTTTCAAAGAACTTATTATTTGGTAGTGTACCATCAAAACAACATTGTAAGTTGAAAAATATAAAGAAGGCCAATTGTAGAAATAACACAGATTAAAAAATAAAATCCCACATTTTTCCTAGACAAGATAAAATTTAAGCTAGTATTTTCGCAATAGAGGACCAATTTTTTGTTGTTTTTTTTTGTTTGTTTGTTTGTAAGCGAAGCTATATGATGGGCTATCTGTGCTGTGCTCACTGCGAGCGGTCGTGGGAGGTCAATAATAGAGAAGTAACAACCAATTACGTTCTGCTGTTGTCAATCCTTGACATCATGGGCGGGGCTTGAGACAAAGCAAGCGTTCATCGAGCACACGTGCTACCAAAACCGTATCAACATTAGAGTTTATTTTGTATGACAAATATAACCTAGGGCGAGTTTAGAACTAATTAATAGATTTGGTTATTTTTACAATTGTAGCTTTTTAAAGAACTGTTTTCGTCCATTAAATGCTCTCGCTAATTGTGTCTCATTGTCATTTTATGTTTAGAAAAAAAAAACGGATGAAAGGTGATTTCATTAAAAATAACAGGAAGTAAATACAAATATATACACTACATAATTACAGTGATTATATGAGTTCTTGTAGTTAGTGTTATTCAGAATTCATAATCACCAGTTAAATTAACAAACAAATAAACAAAAACGTGTTTGGTAGCAAGACTCTGAAAATGATCAGACACGTGTTTGTATTTTTCAACCATTTAAATGCATAGTTGTAGGGACCCAATGGTCAGCTCTCTTCTCAGTTGTAAAGAGGTTGATAACGTGTGCATGTTTACTTCTCTCAATGTGCAGTGTTCACATAGAGCAAAAATAAGTAATGATGTGTAAATTATGTGTGAAGTTATTAGTAGAAAGTTAAGTTGAGATTATATATATTTCAGTTTCGTTGTGATTCATTACAAATATATATATATATATATTTGAAGCCATGGATGCGCTATACTACTGGCGACCAAATCTCACTATTTGGTATACAAGACTATCCCAATAGTAGGCGTTGGGTGTTGCTGACTAGTTGCCTTTCCTCTAGTTTCGCAGTTTGAAATAAGGGAGGGCTATGTGCGCATAGTCCTTTGTGTTCTTTGCTCGATTCTTCTAAAACAAACAAGAAAACTTACTACAGAATCCACATTGTGCGTGAACTCAGATTCCAAGACCACATTTAGCTAGGCCATGGACACAAATAGTTCATTGGAACAATGCCTTTTACATACCAAACAAAACAAAGCCAGGTTGCTCAGGGATCACACGTCACTCACGTGACCCAAGACCGCTGTCGCTTTAGCACATGGACGGCTACTTCCCAAAGCATTTCCTGCTTCACAGACAGGACATCATGAGCAAAGTTTCATCTATATTTCTTGTAATAAAACACGTTTAATGACAGATAAGATCGATCTTGGTTGAGAGAATAACTCGAGTGAGGAGATCTTCAGTAGTTTACTTGATCGACCCATTATGTTAAAACTCAAACTGGAAGAAAACATAAATTTAAGGAGGAGCTAAACATATGGAACCGTTTTCTACCAGAGTATTATCTATGTTTTATACGTATAATAAATTATTTGAATAGCCCTAGAGAAAATCGAAAACTAATCTTATATCACTTTAACAAATATCATTTCAAAATGTAGCAATGCACATATTTTACTACCTTAGAATTAATTATTGCAAAAAGTTCATATTATTTATTAAGTTAGATTACATTTGTGTTCGTTAAAATTTCATAATTGGGAAAACTATTTGTTAACACTTTAAATGTCGTGAAACACATATTTTTGGCCATTCACACTCTACGGCCACTTACATTATAATACTGCGTCACGTTCACTCACGAAACCACCATCAGTTTTGGAAACTGTAATTAAAAAGTTAACTTTTGCATCCGAACACGTATCTTTTTGTATCATCCTGTCTACAGTTTCGTAACAATGTGATGTTCTCGGGTGTAATATACGTTGAAGTGGCCACTCACAAATCGCTGGGTAGCTAATTACTTGGTAATTGTCTTGTAATTCACTTCTGAGAATGACGTTGTAACGTCGAAACATGTAGAGTCGTCAACTTTTTGAAGGCCATAGATAGGCCTAAATAAAATGTTTTTAATTGTGTACCAGTTTAACGTTGAATATGATTTATGATTCCAACTTTATACACACGTGCCAAAATACCATAATTACGTTAATCTTGTTCCTGATTACTTTAATATGTTTGAAAGATTCGCTGGTAGAGGGAGAAATTTAACTAGTTCTCTTTCTTTGATTTTTTTTTCTCTGTAGTATAAGTTAACCGAATTTCATTTCTGTGTGGGTATAAAGTAATCGTATTTGAATGATAGTTTGTTATATTGTAAATTGTATTAAAAAACAGAAATTATTGAAAATTTGCAGTAGTCATTAAATATAAACGGATGCAAATTAATAACAAATGTAACTACGCCAATAGCAAGGACACACGTGCTGATTGGCTGCTTCAGGAAGGGGGAGAAGGGGGTGATGTCATGAAAGATGATGACATCATAGTTCCAATTGTTGTCGCGTGTATCACCATAAAAGATGCCGAGATCATAGTTCTAAATGTTGCTACCAGGAGCGCGTCTCTACGGACGCGTTACTAGGTCGCCATATTGTCATAGATTGCCACCAGACGGCGTTACATGTATATCGTCATTAAAGATGATAGGGTCATAGTTACATTTTTTGCCATCAGGGGACGTGTTGCTAGGCCGCCATATTGATTGATTATGTAATAGTATCACGAAGTCAAGGATAACTCAATCATGTCTCAACATGAATATAATTAATTAATTCGTCCTATAAAGGATTATATCTTAATTAAAACTTACTTAAGGGATTACAGATTTCAGTAATATTACTATAATAAAATATCTGGACACAATAATTCTTTTTAACAATTTATTTTCCCACAATAAAGATTTCACAATCTGATCTACATAAAAAGTCACATCTATTTAGAACCTATTTACATGAAACGTTTTACAACAAAATCCTGAACAAACATATCATTACTATCTTTGTGGGGTCCAAATTTAGATAGGACTTTTCGTTGTTCACACACAGACAAATATGGTCCTTGCAGTACATTTTAGTTGCAAGTCCACGTTCGACAATTATTCTTCACGAATTTTCTTATGTTGAGGTTATGTGGAGCCAGTCCTAATGGATCAAAATATTCTCCTTGTTCATTTCGACCAAATAGAGATCCAGTGGTTACCAGGTTTATGATTCGGATCCAGGTTGACGATGTGTAATTGTTTTTCTGCATGGTCAGGTAGTTGATCACTGGCAAACACACCTCCAAACTTTTTCTCATATACAAATCTTGTGAGAGGATTGAATAAACTTCTAATGTATACATATCTTCTTAGATATCTGTTATGATGTTTCTAGACTGATCAGCTTCTAAAATTGACTGTAATTCTACATACGCTAAAACATTTATAGTGTTGGGTAAAGCACTACCAAAATGTATTTCAGTTCGTAAATTTCCTTGTTTCACCAAGTTAAAGTGGGAGTCTCCAGCAGATAGATCGGGTATAAGATCAAAAGCAAAGAGCGTATATTCTCCCGAGTATTCATCATATCCTATGTCAGTTCCTTGATATTGAACTTGTTTTCCAGTTCCGCTAAATAATATTTCATAGCTTCGTGCATACAGCTCAGCTTCAAAATCTGGTTGTAAAGGTCGAATGAGAATCTGTTTTCCATCCATGTTGGTTGCCACGAAATTGATATTGTAATGTTTGAAATTGTACGGATTTTTCTTCCAAGATCTGTTAAATGCATCGTTATCAACACATTCTATAACAAGATATGTAGGTACTTAATCTAACAACGCATTATCGACAGATGCTTGTATGTTTCCCTGAGGAATTGAAAACGATTTGTGTACTATATGTTTCAAAGGATATTCAGCTGTTCCTTTCTGAAATGCTTTAACATGTGACAAAACAACTGAGGGGCTGATCTTCACCCTGTCTAGCATATATAGAAACTTGTTGTAGAACAATTGTGAATCTTGATTCATCTTTTGACATAATATAAAACGAATCTTTACTTCGTACGAGTCAGAGTTTTAAACTTTCACCATTAGGCAAGAACTTGTTCTGTAAACGACCAATCATGTGGACTGTTTGACTACCACGTGTATCTACGTGTCGATCTTTGATTCCATCGTTTTCACCATCATTAAAATGAAGATCAACAAAATTGTTTGTTGTGTCTTTTATCCACATGGATTATGTTAAGTGACTTCTCTTAGCTTCACCATTATAACTTAGTAAAGTTTCTACGTAGGTCTTATATGCTTAAAGGTTGTGAGACAAAGAAATGAGTTTATCATTCAGGTGTACATCTACTTGAGAAAATAGAGAATGAAGTAACATGTTTACAGGTGCACTTTTTGTGTGGGAGAGAGAGAGAGAACATAAGTCTAGCTCAGACTTTGTACACTAACAGGAGTCGATGTTCTTCGTCTCTTAGATTTAGATATTCTGAACACTGGACCTATCTATTTCTTCTCTTTATTATGTAGAACTTCTATAGCCAGACTCTGAGCTCCTTGTATTGCTCGTCGTTTTCCAACATTGACAAAAACTTTTCCTTGTATGACATCTGATGCTAAATTTATACTTGATTTAACTGCCTTTTTTCCTAAAGCTAATGCCCCTCCCCTTTTTTTTAGAAAAGATACGGCTGAACGAAATAGGTTCCTTCAAACATTTCCCAAACTGTGACCTCGTTGCCATTGACTACCTGCAAAATATGGTAATCCATTCCCCCCCCCCTGGTAATCGTAATATGTGTCATGAACCTACTGGTCGTTATTGTAAGGTACTCTCATGACGACGATAGAAGTGAAGAGTAATGATAACTCTCCTGTGTTCAAATGGTATACATCGACCCATGCCATCCTTGTTCAAATGGTATACATCGACCCATGTGGTCCTTTATATCTATCTCAATAGTCTGATATCTCTTTTTTTAGATCCAGGTCTGTAATGAGGTTTCGTAAACGTTTCAGTAATCATATCCCCATCCTGACCTTTAACTTGAATGATTCGTAACAATGACACATGTGCATCGCCGACAATACTAGGTTCCACAATATCTGAGTAAACGTAGAGTGAATAAAATCCTCCATGCATATTAACAGTATGTGGAGCTATTTGTTTGTTTGAAGTTAAGCACAAAGCTACACAATGGGCTATCTGTGCTCTGCCCACCACGAGTATCGAAACCCGGTTTCTAGCGTTGTAAGTCCGCAGACATACCGCTGTGCCACTGGGGGGCGTATGTGGAGCTATAGTGGGTTCTAATATTATATGATTATTCTCAAACCCGAGTATTACAGATAGTACAGGATCAAGTAATATGGAATATCTTTCTTTCATATTGACACTTTCTTTTCTGGTGAATGAATCGTAATCAAATACAGGATATGTGTCGGATTCATAGGCCAACTCGTCTAACCTGTTTAGTATTCTAAGTAAATCTTCAGGCTCTTTGTATTGACCAGGTCTAATATAAATGATTTTGTTGTGACCATCAGAGGTAGGTAATAAACTGATCCAGTCTGTACCATCAGGATACTGTAGTTCTGCCAAGGCAACTTCCCATGATCATTCAAGGTTGATAGATCTCGGAAAATAAGTGATATAGTTCGTCAGAGTAATATTAGCAAAATAATTCATAGACCTGTTACTAGGTAATGTCGCATACAACTGATCCATGTTGAATAATGAGAAATAGAGTTAGACATAACATTTTATGACGGCAGGCGAATCATATCTGTTTCAGGGATCCAACTATTAAATACCCTTTCCATTTTACAAAATATTGTTTGTTTTTACCCCTCCTCATTCACAAAATATTTCTTCACCAGCATAGACGTCATTGGGAAACTCTTTATAGTTCAGATTCGTAAAATGTTACACTTATTTTTCTCCGAGATAATCTTGCAGTTTATACTCTGCTGGATTTTTCTATATTCTCTGGTAAATCTTAAATATTTCGTCAGTCCATCCAGTCAGTCCATTCTCTCACATTTGTATAAACTATTGTAAAGTTCTCTCTCAACAATCTAGCCACACTCCACAGGTAGGGATAATCGATATTACCGATAAAGTTTCCTCGGGGCTAAAACTTTACATTTAATGAATCCGAAATAGTTATTATAATATATAATAGTTATATAAGTATAAAAAAATTGTCGTTATAATTTTTGGATGTCCAATAGGATATTCACAGTATTTATTAGTCCATGGATGTAAAGATGTGAAATCTACTTGACTTTTTTTTCCTTCTTTTACGTTGTATAAAAGTCTTGTAATATTAACTCTTCCTCCATAGGAATCTTATACATCCAGACAGGGAACTACTGTGTGGTCCCTTAGGAAATTCATTAAACCTGTCTCATTAATTCTCATTTTCTTGAATTCATACTCCCATATTTGATCTCAGAAACAGTTGTCATATATCTAAATGGGTCTACATCACAGATTGTGAGAAACTCTTCCTTGAACTGGAGACAGCAATGTCGAAGTATATCTACATCTGATCAGCAGTATCTAAAGAATAAAGTGAATAATTATAAATATAACATTCAACAAGAGAACAACAAAACACAATAAATAAGACACAACAATGATAGTATTTTTTCTTACCTGTACATCTATTGTACTCTTCTTCTCGTCACTGACAGTGCCAATCCAGGAAATTTTGTATCTTGGGTGCTGACATGGTGTTGGGAGAGTAAAAACTGGCATCCGAAATAGGTCATCAATATTCTTGATTTGACTTGATGTTGAAAAAAATTAGAGAAATATCCTTTTTGCAGTTCTTCTAATCGAAATGTTTTTGGAAACAATGACAAAGACATAGGTATAAAATTGTAGCTGTCAATTATCCTTATTCCGAGATCATTGGCAGTCATAATAATAATGTTTCCGCCGTTTAGAATAATCTCGGGTTTTATCCCTTGACGAACAAGATAATTCTTTTTGTGACAAATTAATTATAAATGATTTAATTAATTACCATTAAGCGTCCTTTTTAGAATTAATTAATTATAAATGATTTAGTGAATTAATTATAAATGATTTAATTAATTAGTGCTGAGCATCTACTTAAGGAAGAATTAATTAACGAATTAGTCTTATGTGTTCTTTTTTATGACGAATTAATTATAAATGATTTTATTAACTATCAAATTAATGATTAATTATATTCATGTTGAGACATGTATTGTACGAGTCATGGCCGCCTGTCATGGTGGCCTAGCAACGCGTTCCTAACGACGCGCTAAATTTTGAAAGGAGCCATTGTAACCCTCTACATGTAAGTATTTTAAACGAATTTTTTTATTGAACTTCTTGTATTAACTTTCTTTTGAAGTATAATAATATCTAAGATAGCTGGAATTTTCCCTACAAATCAGGATTTAAATATTGTGAGTTTTCATGGAAAGAGTTCAATTTTGAAAAGAGTACCTGAAAGAGCATTTATGTAGGCCTATAATAAAAAAATAAAATATCTCACAAAATTGTTGGTAGTTTTTGAAAAATTATTTTTCAGACACGGTAAACTGCATACTTTAAATCAAAATTAAGTGTCACATTGCGGAGTCTTTTTATTTCTTAGCAACAGTCACGAATGAAACATTACGACTTTAGTAAAAATATTATGCTGCTTCTTAAGCTAAAAATCAAACATTTCTCATATACGGAATAAAAACAAGGTTCAAAATGGACTAAAGTTTGAAAGAAGCCGTAATAACCCTCTAGATATAAGAATATTGAACAAAAATTCCTTTTTGTTTTCTTTTGAAGTTCTTGTATTAACTTTCTTTTGTTGGGAAGTATAATAATATCTAGGATTTTTACTATATATCAGGGTTTAAATATTGGGAGTTTTCATGAAAAGAGTTAATTTTTTAAAGCGTACGTGAAGTGTATCTTTGTAGGCCTATAATATGAGAATATAAGTTTTCACGAAACTTTTGGTAGTTTTTTTTTTTCAGACACGAGAAAACTGCACATTTTGAATAAAAATTAAGTGTGAAATCTCGGAGTCTTTTTATGTCTTAGCAACACCCAACAATGAAACATTACGACTTTAATAAAAAATATTGTGTCGCTTCTTCAGGTAAAAATCAAAACTTTCTCTTATATAGTGTAAGAAAAAATTAACAATGGGATACATTTTGAAAGAATCCGTAATAACCTTCTAGATTTAAGAATTTTGAATGAACATTCCTCTTTTTGAAGCCTTTGTGTTAACTTACTTTCCTTGGAAAGTGTGATAATATCTAAGATAGCTGGAATTTTCACTGCATACCTTAGCTTAAATATTGGGAGTATTGATAAAAAGAGTTCCATCTTCAAAATAGTAAATCAAGCGTATGTTTTTAGACGTGTAATATGAAAATAAAAATTTTCACGGAATTTTTAATAGTTTTCATGAAAAAATAATTTTCTTCAAACACATTTGTTTGTAGTTAAGCATAAAGATGCACAATGGGTTACCTTTGCTCTGCCCACCACAGGTATCGAAACCCGGTTTCTAGTGGTAGAAGTCTGTAGACATGCCGCTGTGCCACTGGGGGGACACTGATTCTCTTTATTTCTTAGAAACATTCAAGAATGAAGCTTTACGACTGTAACAGAAAATATGATATGGCTTCTAAAGCTTAAAAAAACACATTTTTCTAATCTAGAACAAAATCAAATATAAAGATGGGCTAAATTTTGAAAGGACTTGTAATAACCTTCTAGATTTAAGCATTTTGAATGAAAATTCCTCTTTTTGTAACCCTTTTATTAACTTATAAACGAAACTCAAAACATTACATTTTGATTTTAGTATTCTTCTTCTTATGCAAAAAACACAAATAGTTTATTTAATTTAGCCGCTTTTAAAATCTAAAATCTGAAGCATGTTCGTTTTAGCTAGAGCTTAAGCTGTCACATGAGATCACCATTAAATTAAAAGTTGAAGCATCTTATTTTATACGTAATAATAAGCTATCATAGGATATAGTAGACTACCATGCTTTTCTTGGCTAAACTAAAGCCTGTCGGATTATTATTGGGCTAGCATAAAACGAAAACTTGAAACACGTGTTTTTTAGCTAGAAGTAAAACTAATGAAGTAACGTGAAATGAAATCTTTTGTGTAAACTCTGAGCTGGAAAGCACATGGAGAATTCATGATTGTCTGTTATGAAGAATAAGCTGTGGGAATTGAAACAACTGAAACTGATCTATTGAGTACTTCTGTTCTAGATGTATATAGAATACTTACAATTGGCCTGTTGAATACCCCCTCGCTCTAAGAGCACATAGAAACCTTCAAGCTAGGACATTAAGAGCAACCTGCTCAAGAAGTGTAAAGAACATTCAACCTAACTTTTTGAATATCTTCTACTCTAGAAGTATACTTCATAGTTGTTAAAGGTACGGGGTTTTATATGACAGTAGCTTGATGTAACAGTTTTAGTCCTAACTAAAAGACACATGCTTCATACGATTTGAAGTGCTTTTCATGTACCAAGAATCGGTCGTGCTTAATAAATCAGCTTGAAATACGCACATACTTTCAAAGCAGGAAGCGTCAAACATGGTAATTTGTTTCTTTCTTTATATTCCTCGAGCATATTGTTCTTAACAGAACACCTCGAAGTCTTCTTTATATTCTTAAAGAAAAATATTTTTAACAGGATAAATTACAATCCCATATACTCCCACAGCAAGCTGTGTTAAAGGTTCCCATTCAATATACCACTAGAGCAGGGGGTGGTATTCAACAGATCACCTTGAAGTCTCTTTTATACTTATAAAATATTTTTGTTTTGCGTTTTATTTCTCTACAGGTCAGAGTATAGTTGTTGTTTTTGACATTTCCAGAACAGGATGTTCTTAACAGGCGAGCTTGAAATTCCAAATACTCACTGAGTAGGATATATTCAACAGGACAAACATTTAAATGTTTTAATTTCCCAGAGCAGATTAATTTTTTTTACAAGAGGCTGATGTTTTCTATATTCCTAGAGGGGAAGGCATTCAACAGAACAGCTGAGCAAGGAGGATTCAACGGGTAAATTTTACTGGTCATTTATACGCCCAGAACAAAGCTTTTTTATAACACAACAGCTTGAATTTGTCGTATTCTCTCAGGTTAAGGACTATTCAATATTCAAGAGGCCAGTTGTTCTTAATAAGCCAACTTGGATCCTTCTTAATATTTCCAGTGACGGTTGTTCTCTAAAGAGTTTTTGTAACTCTTCGTGATACTTTTAGAAAAATAAATATTCAACAGACCAGTTTAGGGTCTTCATGATATTTTTTAATAGAAGGTTTAAAAAATGTATTGTTAGATTAAATTCGGATTTTGTGTTGATTCAGATTACTTCTGCATTTTTTATTGCTTCTAAGTGTTGTCTTTATTTAAGTAGAAAACACCAGTATACGAGGATCAATAAATATCTTTGCTCTCCTTTTATGATCTCCCTGTGTTTCAGCGGTAAGCTTGAAGGCTTATAACGCTAGTGTTTAGGGTTATATTCCTAAAGTGGGCACAACGCACATAGGTCATTGTGCACCCTTGCCCTTAACAACAAACAATCTCTTCTTAATTTGTCAAACTCTTTGTCTTTTCAACAAGTTTGTTCCTAGAAGCGACTAATGCTAGAGTTTGCTGTTTGATAAACAACTAAATACCATATTCTAGTTAATCAGTCAAACTATTGATCTCGAGACTCAGGAACAACTAATTAATTAATAAAAACAGAAACAGGCCAAATTAAATCTCCAGGCGTATGATATTTGATTATGAAATATACCCACTAATATTTGTAAAATTATATTCTGCAACCAGTTTAAAGTTGCAAAAGATTCTTATGTCTTCTTAAAAATTAATTATGTAAACATAAATAAATACCCTGCTGTTTTAGGTTTATTTCATGAAGTGTTCATAAGCTAATAGAAATTATTTGTTATGAAAATACTGATTTTTATTCCGAAAAAATAAAAACCTAGAAATTTCAAAGTTTTGAATAATTTTAATACATAGTAACTGTTTTTGTTTGTTTGTTTTTGAATTTCGCGCAAAGATACACGATGGCTATCTGCGCTAGCCGTCCCTAATTTAGTAGTGTAAGACTAGAAAGAAGGCAGCTACTCTTGGGCTACTCTTTTACCAACGAATAGTGGGATTGACCATCACGTTATAACGCCCCCACGGCTGAAAGGGCGAGCATGTTTGGTGTGACGGGGATTCGAACCCACGACTCTCAGATTCCGAGTCGAGTGCCCTAACCACCTGGCCATGCCGGGCTGAAATACATCGTAAAGAAAAAAGTGAAAAGTTTGCAATTCTTCACCTTTTAGATACATGCCGTCTCATAGTTTAAATTATATAACTAAGTTACAAAGTAAAATAAATTGCATCATTTGTTACATTCATCATATGAGTATTGTGAGAATTTCTGTCAAAGCAAATGTTTGTTATGCTCAACAAAACTGTTTTAAAAGTCACAAATATTTGGAAGATATACGCAAATCAGTAACCGTTTTAGAAAATGTTTATTTACCCCTAATACAGTATTATGTTCATCAAAAATATATTTTAACCAATAATTCCGTTTTAATTTCATTAAAAACATTTAAGATATATGGCAAACAGTTTGGGAAACATAAAAAAACAACCAAATCGTTTTCCTTCTTTAAAATGTCAAAAATGTTGGGCGGTGGACCCTAGCTAGCAATGTCGTTTGAAGCGTGTTAAAATCGTTTTAATGATGGAATACATGATGATATATGCGTTTATCCAAAAGTTCCCAAAATAGGGTTGAAGAAATCTGTCGAGGTGGGGCGTGGCAAATATACTATATATACACTATTATTACGATAATCAATAATTATAGATTTATTTCCTGTGAGGCTACAGTCAGGATGCAAACTGTTCTGAGGGGCTTTATGCTGAGAAACTTTGGGAACTCCTGCAGTAACCAACAATATTTTTCTACATATGGATAATATATACGAATAAATAATCCTGTTTTAAACTTAAGAAAACCATTTTAAGGCTTGGAAACCTTTGCGGAATATACCCTACCTAAGTAATCTTGTTTTATGCTCATCAAGGTTGTTTTAAGGATTATAAGGATTTGGGATTATACATAAGTCAGTATTTCTGTATTTAATCTCATAAAAACAGTTTTAAAAAATGGAAACATTTGGAGAATACAGCGAAACAAAGTCCTGTTTTTTACGCTATTCAAACCCACTTTGAGGATGGTAAAGATGGTGGGGATACACATTAGTGAACCCCACTTTTGGAGATGGAAAAGATTTGAGAAATTTATACATTATCGGTTAATTCTCATTTAGGCTCATCAAAATCATTTTTAGGATTGTTCGTCAAAATTGTTTTAACGTTAGCAGAGATTTAAGGAATATACAATAAACAATAATCCTATTTTTAACCCTTGGCAAGGGTTAAAGAAATATACACTAACTAGTTGTCTTTTTAAGTTCATCATTAAATTTGTTTTAAAAGGGCGAAGTTTTTAGTATTATATACTCTAACCAGTAATCCGTTTTAATGCTTACCGGTACATTTCAAGGATGACTAAAGGGTTCGAAGATTCATGCAAGTTAGATGTTGTGACCAATTCTCTTTGGTTTTGTATTGAGAAATCTACCTAGGAGTACTTCATAAGGATACATTCAGCTTATTTTAAACTTCACTCAATGTTAGAATGTTTTCATAGTTTATTGTTTCACACATGGAATATTCATCTAGTTTCTTTGGGGAGCAACTGAAGAATGATAAAGATATGTTTAACGATATGGCTGTATCAAGCTAGTAATTAGAAAGTGGTAACACTGTACTTACCAAGATCGTACAGCATAGTAGGTATTAACATTATCCTTGCCTAAAGACCATGCAATTCTAATATCATTAAGTGTAAATATAAAAGATAAACAGAGGGTTCTGTGTCACTGAAAAGGCTGATACATGAAAGAACATAGACTGCCTCATTCGATTCTAATCAATTTGCGATTCATTAGTTTCAAGATATATGTGTGTATACGCATGTATTAAATGCATAGAATTCATTAAGAAGCTATTACCCACATGGAGAGACGCAAGGTGGCGCACCATAAATATTTGCACATCACTCCTGTATGTTAAAATAGGAAGCCGAGTGACGTCTGTGGGGCGGTGACTAGATTCTACTTTGAAATTGTTGACCTAGTTGTTCCCTAGAGCTCTCATCCAAGGGAGGAGTCAAAGAGAAAATGTGAAACGAACTAGAAAACTGTCACCAATTTCCAAACCTACATATTTAATTACGTTACGACTCCCTCTCTCATAATTCCAGTGTATATATTTTACAGATGTGGTATTAGTTTTTAATTTATCATCAACCCGGAGCCAATTAAGTGGATAAATAAAAGATTCTATGACAAAGTTTTGTGTTCTACTAAAATTATTATATATATATATATATATATATATAT